>NC_060272.1:135790621-135892140 GCF_021613505.1 Equus quagga
GGAGGGTGAGTGATGGAGGGTGTGTGTGTGAGTGTGAGTGCGTGGGTGGAGAGAGAGAAAGAGATTTATGGTGAGGAATTGGCTCCACCACTGGAGGCTCTGGCAGGTCCAAAATCTGCAGGATGGGCCAGCTGGCTGGAGACCCAGGGAGGAGTCCTTGTTGCAAGGAGTCCGAAGGCTGTGAAGAGGTAGAATTTTCTCTTCCTGAGAATTCTAGTCCTTTTTTTTTTTTTTTGTAAAGATTTTATTTTCCCTTTTTCTCCTCAAAGCCCCCCTGTACATAGTTGTGTATTTTTAGTTGTGGGTCCTTCTAGTTGTGGCATGTGGGATGCCACGTCACCATGGCTCGATGAGTTGTGCCATGTCTGTGCCCAGGATCTGAACTGGCGAAACCCTGGGCCATTGAAGCAGAGCGCGTGAACTTAAAGGACTATAGGAGTCCTTTTTTAAAACCTTCGGCTGATTGGATGGGGCCCAGGCACATTGTGTAGAGTAATCTTTGCTCAGAGTCTGCTGAGTTAAGTGTTAACCTCGTCTAAAGAATACCTGCACGGTGACATCTAGCCTGGTGTTGACCAGATGTCTGGGCGCTGGGGCCCAGCCCCGCTGACACTGAGGTTAACCTTCGCAGTCGGGTGGACATAACTGGAGGAGCTGGCAGAGTTGGGGCTGTGTGCAGAACTTTGCTCGAGATTCCACCTGCCTCTCAAGTGAGTGTAGCGAGTGTGTTCCTCCTGCAGCCTCGTGCCGTCCTGGGTCCACTCTGCCTCTTTCTCAGGAGCCCTGTTCTCCTGTGGGCCTTGCTTTCCTCCGTTTGATAACTTGGCATCATCTCTCTCATGTCAGCTCTCAGGCACCTCCCAGGCCACTTCATGAGGGGCTGCGTGCTTCCCTGTGCTGGAGGTTTAGCAGGAAGTGTTTATCCGGTGTGCTGGCTGTACATGTCGACCCTCCCTCTCTGCTTTCCTTTTCCCACTTTACAAATCCAGTATTACTGTTCTTTGTGGACTTGCGTGGAATCCTGGACTCTCGTCTGCAAAGGGTGTGTGTGCAGGGATGCGATCACAAGAAACCCGGGCACCATGGAGAGGCCAGAGTGCTGGGAGTAGTCAGAGCGAGCTGTGGGGCCCACTGGTGACAGTATGTCTAGCCGAGGGTCCGGTTTGGGGGCGTGGGCCTGGGGGGACCAGCGCTTTGCAGCTGTGCGGGAGGGTGCTTGGAGCCGTGGGAACAGGGGACTTGGAGGGAGATGGAGAGCGTGTCTAGGGACAATTCTGCCTCCAAGGGACATTGGCTGTGTCTGGAGACAGTTTCAGTTGTCACAACAGGGGAGGGCTGCCTCGAGTGTGCAGGGGTCAGAGAGCCACTAAATGTCCTGCTACAGGATGGCCCTGGAATGTCGCAAGACGCAGGCTAAGGGACCCAGGTCCTGCGCGTGGCACGTGGCGGCAGCAGGTGGAGGATGCCTAGCAGTCTGGGTTGCGCAGTGACCGCCAGGTCTTTGCTTGCCTCACCGTGCGTGGATGCTTGGTCCTCGAGGCCTCTTGGAGGCAGGAACTATTTTTTAATGGCTTTATTGAGATAATTCACATCCTTAAGAGTATACAATTCAGTGGATTTTAGTATATTTACAGATTTATGCACTACCCCGAATCACTTTTAGAATATCTTGTCACTTAGCACTCCCTCTCCACCGCCCCCGGAACCACTGATCTGCTTTCTGTCTCTGTGATCTGCGTATTCTGGACTTTTCAGATCAGTGGAGTCACAGTATGTGACCTCTTGTGTCTGGCTTCTTTCACTCATGACAGTGTTTTCCAGGTTTGTGCGTGTACAGCGTGTCAGTACATCACTTCTTGGCATGGCTGCTAACACCCATAGACATGTCACGTGTTGTTACCCACTCAGCAGCTGGTGGACAGTGGGTGTTTCCACCTGTGGCTTTTGTGAGTGTGCATAAGTTTTGTGTGGACTTGTCCTCTGGTTTCTCAGGGGCATGCCGAGGGGGCATTGCCGCGTCATGTGGTCACGCTGCTGGCATTTCCATGCCGCACCACTGCACACCTGCCAGCAGTGTGTCAGGGAGGAGCTGCTTCTGACCCCATTTTACAGATGAAGAAACCGAGTTTCCAAGCAGGCTGAGACCCTGCGCTGTTCACCTTCACGCTGCACCACCTGGGGCCCTGACTCCCTCCAGGCGGCTGCAGTGGGCGCCACAGTGGGCCTGGGCCGAGTCCTGGCCATGTAGCCATCACGGTGGGCCTGGCCGTGCTGAGCTCCCTGTGCCCCAGGGGTGGTGGGGCCAGCTGGGGCAGGCTGCTCATACACACCTTCCTCCCGGCAGATCAACCAGAACGTGGAGATCCAGCGTGGCCGGCTGAGGGATGACATCAAGGAGTACAAGTTCCGTGAGGCCCGCCTGCTGCAGGACTACTCGGAGCTGGAGGAGGAGAACATCAGCCTGCAGAAGCAGGTGTCTGTGCTCAGGCAGAACCAGGCAAGTGTTGGGGTCAGGCGCTGGGTGGGTTGGCTCTGGGCCACAGGCCTCATCCCCATCACTTTGCTGTCTCTGTGGTGAGAAGGCGTTCCCCGTGCCTCCTTCACACTCCCAAGCCCAGGACCACAAAAGGAGGCCTTTGGCTATAGTTCTGGCTGACCACTGGCCTGGCCAAGACATCCTGGCCGGTAAAAATGGAAAAACATACAGGAGGTGATAAAGAGGTGAAACCAAAAAGCCCCAGGAGCTGGGTATCCAGCTCTGTCCCCTTTAGGTGGCGATGGGGGGGCCCGAGACAGCCCTGTGCCCTGTGGGGCCCTGGAGCTCTCAGCATGCATCCTTCCTGCTGTTTCAGATGTGCCAGCCCCCTTTGTCCCCGTGTGGCCCTGGGCCTCGGGGTGACCCTCTAGGTGAAGCCAGGTGGGCTATGAGGAGCAGTGTGGAGATGTCCAAGCTGTCGTCTCCCGCCCTTGAGTAACCCCAGGACAGAGGGACGGGAGGGTCACCTCCATCCGTGACGGGACACCCAGGTGGTCCTGGGCACTCCCACCACCTCAAGGCCTGCCCTTGCCACCTCCTTCCCCAAGAGCCACAGCTCTGCAGAATGTGGATGGGGGGACCTTCTTCCCAGGAGCCCCAGACCCTGGGGACCTGGATGCTGAAGTTCTGCACAGAGAAGCGTCGGCCCCCCTCTTTTGCTGACAACAAAACCCGTGTGTTTGTAGAACCAGCAGGGAATAGATCTCCTGGAATGCGGGCCCAGGAGCTCCACCTCTGGCTGCACCGCAGTCCCGCTGTGACACACACAGCGTCCTGAGGAGAGCGAGAAGGAGCCCTGGGTAGCACATGGTGGAGTCCGACCCCCTCCCTGGGCGGCAGCCCACAGTGATCCACTGGTCCTGCCTCTGAGTCTTGGCATCCTTATTTCTTGCACAAATGTTACAGAATAATGGAAATGTTTTAAAAAATTGCCTGGAGACCCTGAGCCCCCATCATACCTTCGTCTCTCTCTGCCCTCCCCTGCCCACCTGCACGTAGAGTTTCAGACTGTGCCTCACCCACTCCTGCCGGGCGTCTGCCGGCCTGGGTGCCGAGAGCTGCTACAGCATGTCCCACCTCGGTGGAGCTCAGGGCCCTCATTCTGAGATGTGGTCAGATGTAACAGTCATCGCGCACATCTAGATGCATGTTTTATATATTTTAAAGTATTTAATCAATTTAATGTTAATTAAGTAGTCTTGCAGAATTTAAAATCAGTGTGCACTTGGTAACGTTTCAAGTAACCAGACACGTTGCAGCATGGAGGTGTGTGTGTTCTGATTTCCACGGCATCGCTGGCCCTGAGTGAATCTCACACCACATGCACATGCGTCCCAGACATGGGCTGAGCATTTCTTGTGCGTCTGTACCTGATGCCCGGAGCCTCTGAGCATCCACGTCCTCCTGGCTGTGGAGTCAGCACGGTCGCTTCCTCCCAGGTGGGCACAGACGAGTGTCGACCTCTCTTCCTCAGGTGGAGTTCGAGGGCCTCAAGCATGAGATCAAACGACTGGAGGAGGAGACCGAGTACCTTAACAGCCAGCTGGAGGACGCCATCCGGCTCAAGGAGATCTCAGAGCGGCAGCTGGAGGAGGCGCTGGAGACGCTGAAGACGGAGCGGGAGCAGAAGAACAGCCTGCGCAAGGAGCTGTCGCACTACATGAGCATCAACGACTCCCTGTACACCAGCCACCTGCACGTCTCCCTGGACGGCCTCAAGCTCAGCGACGATGCTGAGGCGCTGGCCAACGGCTTCGAGCATGGTGCACTGGCCAAGCTGCCGCTGGACAACAAGACTTCCACACCCACCAAGGACGGCCTTGCCCCGCCGTCCTCCAGCCTTGTGTCTGACCTCCTCAGCGAGCTCAACATCTCCGAGATCCAGAAGCTGAAGCAGCAGCTGATGCAGGTGAGTGGCTGGTGGCACCGGGATCCCACCCCATCCAGGTCTCATCACGGCTCTGGGCTCAGGGCCCACGTGCACCGTCCCCAACTCCGCTCCTGTCCCCTCCTGGTGTTGGCCAGACCTGCTGGCCACCAGGACAGTGCCTGCCTGACACTGTCGATGGTATGCACCTTTTTGTACTTAGGTTTATTTCAAATTCCCCGTCATTACCATAGTGGAACTGCAACGCTGCAGGTGGAAGGTGCCCAGAGAAGCAGGTTCCTGATGATGAGATTGAGGTTTGGGCACCGTCCGAGGTTTTTGTGTCCCTCTGCAGTGCCCACATGCAGTCTCCTCCACCGTGTCCTGTGGACATAGCACATCCTGTCCCAGACCAAACAGAATCCCAGGGTCTGTACCACCGACCCTCAGTTCACTGTGTATCCTCGGAAGGGGCCCTCCCAGCCCCCCAAGCCTCTGGGCATGGGGAAGACCCATCATGGCCCCACACATGACTCCCCCGCCTGGACGTGTCACAGACAGGCCAGCAGAGTGACAACCGTGGCACAGCTGGGGTCACTACTGGGTCTGTCTGGGTGTGGGCCCTGCAGGCTGCTGACAGGCCCTTCCTATGTCTTTGCAGATGGAGCGGGAGAAGGTGGGCCTGCTGGCGACGCTGCAGGACACACAGAAGCAGCTGGAGCAGGCACGGGGGGCCCTGTCGGAGCAGCACGAGGAGGTGGGCCGCCTCACGGAGAGCCTGAGCGCTCTGCGTCGCCTGCAGGCCGGCAAGGAGCGGCGCACAGCCCTCGACAGTGAGAAGGAGCACGACAGCCGCGAGGACGGTGACTACTACGAGGTGGACATCGACGGACCCGAGATCCTGGCCTGTAAGTACCGTGCGGCTGTGGCAGAGGCCAGTGAGCTCCGGGAGCAACTGAAGGCCCTGCGTAGCACACACGAGGCCGGTGAGGCCCAGCATGCTGAGGAGAAGGCCCGGCACGAGGCTGAGAGCCAGGCGCTCAGTGAGAAGGTCTCCCTGCTGGAGAAGGCCAGCCGCCAGGACCGTGAGCTGTTGGCCCGGCTGCAGACGGAGCTGAAAAAGGTGAGCGACGTCGCAGGCGAGACGCAGGGCAGCCTGAGTGCGGCCCAGGACGAGCTGGTGGCCTTCAGCGAGGAGCTGGCCAGCCTCTACCACCACGTCTGCATGTGCAACAACGAGACGCCCACCCGTGTTGTGCTGGACTACTACCGCGAGGGACCAGCTGGTGCTGGCCGCTGCAGCCCCGAGGCCCGTGGCCACCGCTCACCCGTCCTGCCCAAGGGGCCACCGGCCACGGAAGGTGGGGCCGGGGACAGCAGCCCCTCGCCCAGCTCCTCGCTGCCTTCGCCCCTGAGCGACCCGCGCCGGGAGCCCATGAACATCTACAACCTGATTGCCATCATCCGTGACCAGATCAGGCACCTGCAGGCGGCCGTGGACCGCACCACGGAGCTGTCGCGACAGCGCCTGGCCTCGCAGGAGCTGGGCCCTGCCGCGGACAAGGACCGGGAGGCGCTCATGGAGGAGATCCTCAAGCTGAAGTCGCTGCTCAGCACCAAGCGGGAGCAGATCACCACGCTGCGCACTGTGCTCAAGGCCAACAAGCAGGTGCGCACGGCGTGTGGCCAGTGGGCAGCCAGGCGTGGGGCTCCTTGCACTCCCCAGCCCCCAGTCCTGCTGGGCCTCCTGCTGGAGGAGAGACGTGGGAGCCCCCTCGCCTCAGGGCTGCGGGGGCGGGGCATTGAGGCTGGGCCCCACTGCAGCAGGACCCCCACACTCCTCACCGCCCCCCGCACATCTCTGACCCCTAGACAGCTGAGGTGGCCCTGGCCAACCTGAAAAGCAAGTACGAGAATGAGAAGGCCATGGTGACTGAGACCATGATGAAGCTGCGCAACGAGCTCAAGGCTCTCAAGGAGGACGCTGCCACCTTCTCCTCACTGCGCGCCATGTTCGCCACCAGGTACCGCTGTGCCCTGTCTGCTGGCGGCTGGGCCTGCCCGCCAGGGCCCTTTCCTGCTGCAGGCAGCACCCCAAAGGGCCGACTCTGTCTCCCTTCACGTGGGGTGAGGGGCTGGAGGCGGGGGGAGTGGGCAGGGGGCCCAGCGACACGACTTGTATCGGGGCCAATAACTGACAAGTGAGGTGTGTGCCCCCAGAGCCCGGCGGAAAGTTTGCAGGCTCAGAGGGACGGGCCCAGGGTGCCCCCTCTGACCCTGTAGGTTGGGGGTGGGGGCAGCGGCCTTTTTTCCAGTCCTGAAGGTCCGTCAGATGCAGGCGTGGGCCAGGAAGCCTCAGGAAGTGCAGGCCTGGAGGCTGCTCTGGGGCCTGGTTCCCAGTGTTTCTGCCGCCCAGAGGGGCCTGGTGCCATCTGCTGGCCAGTGCCTGGCGGGCCTGGGGCAGCCGGCCCTGGACGGTCCAGGCCTATGCTCCTTGGGGGCGGGATGCCACGCTTGGGTTAAGTGGGGCTGGAACCTCGCACAGGGCCCGCTTCTTGCGCGGGGTGCCAGGTGCTCCCCTCTTTGCAGCGATGTGGGAAGAGAGGGGGCCAAGACAAGAAGGAAAGCTCCAGGCTTCTCTGGAAGCTTCCTGTCCTCTGGGCAGAGAGCCTGGGAAAGGTCTTGGTCAGTCCCTCGGCATGTGGTGTGTTGACCCTTGCTTCCTCAGCACGTCTCCTAAGAGCCCCAGCTTCTCAGACGGGCTGAGCCCACAGACCTGCTCGTCTCTGGGCGAGGGTTGAAACTCGCTGTCGGCCTTCAGCCCCTGGAGATGGGGGCGCACGTGGGGCCGTGAGTAGGGGTGCCAGACCGAGTGGGCCTTTCTCTCTCCCAGCCCCACGCCTGGACGGGGCACGCCTCACTGTGAAGCAGAGGCCGAAACAGGGCTGTTTACAGTGTGCACAGGTGCCGTCCCCAGGCTCTGGCTGCCATTGACACAGACGCACTAAGTACCTGTGTTGCGCACGTGCTGATCTGGGAACAGCCGAGTCCTGCCCTTGGGTTGACCCCGCACTCTGGGAGCCAGGGGATGTCACACCTCCAGCCGGCTGTGTCCGGGCCACCTGGAGGCCTTGAAGTGCAGCCATCACCTCTTTTAGTAAAAATTGGCTTCGGAGAGCCCCTCCCAGAGAGAGCTGACCACTGAGGGCACGGCCACTTTGCTTGCAGCCCAGTGAGCAGGGTGACCCCATCGAAGTCCCCTCTCCTTCTGCCCCCGTGTCCCCCGCCTGGCCCCTTGGTGTGGGGCCTTGGTCATACACCGCTGCCTGCTCTCCCCATTCTTCAGCCGTGCTCTGGCCTCTCATCCCTGCAGGTGTGATGAGTACATCACGCAGCTGGACGAGATGCAGCGGCAGCTGGCAGCTGCCGAGGACGAGAAGAAGACACTCAACTCACTGCTGCGCATGGCCATCCAGCAGAAGCTGGCACTGACCCAGCGGCTGGAGCTGCTCGAGCTGGACCATGAGCAGACCCGGCGGGGCCGCGCCAAGGGCGCCCCCAAGGCCAAGCCCAGCACCCCAAGCGTAAGTCACAGCTGCGCCTGCGCCAGCGACAGAGCCGAGGGTGCTGGGCTGACTGCTCAGGTGCTCTGCGGCGAGAAGTATAACATTTACTGCGACTAGGGCCGCGGGCCGCATGCTGCAGCTAACCTGCCACACGTCAGCGCCCGCTTCCCCTCGACTAACCCGGCCACAGCGGGGCCCTGCTAGGCTGCTCTTAACTGACTAACGCACAGAGCGCAGGACCTGGCCGAGGCTGCCTGCCGCTCCACCGGGACACTGCGAGCTTTGTGTCTGCTTCTCACCCCTTGGGACCACCTTTCCAGCAGCTCTTTTCTTGGGGGGGAGTCAGGGTGGGGTCGGAACTGCTGGTCCTTGCAAAAACATGGCTCCCCAGGGTTTGGATGTTGTCGGCTCCCACGGGGAGGGGCAGAACCTGAGTCGAAACGTGCATGTTCCCCGCATGTGTCTGATGCCATTGGGCTGCCCCAGCACCCAGAGAGAGCGTGCCGTTCTGGCCGGAGTCCCAGGCGCAGCCTCAGAAGATGCCGTATGCCTGGCACGTTTATGGAGAGAATTACTTTGTAGTTTGTGCAGCATCTCACTGCAAATCATATTCAGGACAGAAGTATAGAATTCCTGGCCCTTAACCCAGAGAAAGAGCAACCCTGTGCCCTGTGTCCTCCAGCCCAGGCACACACACGTACTGGGCACAGCACAGCACAGCACTGGCCACATCCTGGGACCAGAGCTTAGCTTCTCAGCTTCACTCTCTGGGATCTGCATGCTTCTCTGGTGGCCTGCGCGGTGACAAGTTGGCAGGCCCAAGGTCTGGGGTGTTCTTACTGAAGAAAACTTCTCAAGTACCTGGCCAGACTCTTGTCTTTGCAGGAAGCCCGTCCTTTTGTACTGAGGGTGTCCCCAGCTTTTGGGGTGGATTTCTCCATTCTCTGCCTGTTATCAGGCCCTCCTCCAGGTAGCTTCAGTCCCCCAAAAACGAGGCACTAGAAAGCACCAGCCTGAGCTTCCATCAGCTCAGACGCCGCCAGCTGTAGCTGAACCCAGTGCGGGGTGGGAAAGGGGCTCGCCTGGGCCCAGGGCCAGTTCCAGGATTCACGGTCAGAGGGATGTGGTTCTCCTCAGTGCAGTGCCAGGGTGCTGCGGGCAGAAAGGCAGCCTGGGCCGCCCTCATCCCCAGAGGCTGCGCCCCCTCCCCCCCAAGTTTGGCGCAGCCTCCAGAGGGGATTGTATTGTCCTTCACACAGCTCTGTGCTCACACTCCACTCCCTTCTTGGTTCCTGAGTGCGTCCCAGTCCCCAGCAGATTCCGGGTGCTGTGCAGACTGCCTCGGGTTTGGCCAACCGCAGAGTGGAGCGATGTTGCGCGGGCTGCCCCTGCCCCGGCTCCAGGCTGCTTGGCTGATGGAACGTCGGCTCTTGGGTTCCCCTCCACTTGAGAAGGGGTAGGGCTGCCCCGTCTGCAGGCAGGACCTGTGGGCCGTGGCTGCCTGCTAGCCCTGCGTGCTGCTTCTGCCTGCCTCACCAAGCCAGGCACGCAGCTTCTCTCTGGACTTGTGAGGGGTCTTCATGAAGCATTCAGGGCTGGTGACCCCCTTAACACATGCAGGTTCTTCTCTGCTGCCCACTAATGCACGCGCACCCACACCCTCACAGCTCGGTGAGAGCTCTAGGTGTCCGACAGGCGACTGGTTCTAACGCTGTCTTGTTTTCTCCCGTTTTCAGCTGTAGAGTAGCTGCCGGGAGGACTCGGCCGACAGCCTTGTCACACTGCAGTCCCCTCCCCTTCCCTCCCGTGGGCCCACGCAGAGGAAGGAAGGGCAGCCTAAAAGTCCACTTAGAAACATTTTTGGATATGCCACTGCAATTCTTTTCAAAATAGCATTCCCCAAGTTTTTAATGCAGAGGAAAAAGCTTTAATGTTGAGATGCCGCCAGCCGCTGCTTGGAAAGGCGTTTTACAAGCGCTGAAGAACCTGCTCGGACAGCGACCGCCAGGCTCGCTTAGGAACCTGCTAGAACACTCACACTGGGGTCTCCCTGTTATAGATACTCCTTTTTTATCCGATAAACCTGTGCACTTTTGATATTTTGATATTATATTTGCTTCCTTAATCCCTCACAGAGAGACGGTCTCAGATGCCGTGGTCTGTCTCGTGGTCCTGTAGCCTCCATCTTAGCTCCCGGTGTGTTGATCCCGCATCAGCACATGGCACAGACGTGTCCTCCTAGCATGTAGCTCTGGACTGTTTAGATGAAGGCTTCGACCTGGCAAGGAACTCGGCTAAACGTGTCCACGCTGTGGTTCAGTAGCCTTTTAGATGATACGGCATTGTGGTTCATGTTTGAAATTACGGATTTTAAATGCCATGTTCATTAAGAAATCCAGGGTATTCCGATTCTGGGGTTTTTCATATTGTATTATTATTATTCTTAGGAATAGTTCAATGTAACAAGAAGAAAACTTGACCTTTGCTCTGGTTAAACAGTAATAGGCACTTGAAAACAAAAAGATAAATTATTGAAATGAGTAGTATTACCTACAGATTCCAGAATTTTCTGGGTTTTAGGACCTTGTGAAGCATGACCGATTAACAGAATTTTATACAACTGTACCAGTGAAATTCCAAATTGGAATTGTTTTGTTACTCTGGTTGTTGTGCCAGATTGTGGTACACTTAGAAAATTCTACAGTCGTCGATTTTTAGGGTGTTCTATTTCAACGCCTTTTTGTTAGTAATTATTGCCAGCAGTGCCTTCATCAGTTACAGGAGGTGTCCCAGCGTAGTTTATTCTCTAAAACAGAGAGTGAAGAGCTAGTTGGGAATGTTGAAGGCCAGTGTGGACCAATAGGTGTGAATGGGCACACACCTTCACACCTGAACCTGGGCATCTTCATGAGGGAAAGGAAATAGCAATTGTGCAAAATTCTGTTAGTCAGTGATTCTTTACTGCGCAGTTCAGGGCTGAGCCAGCGAGAGTGAACACGACTGTGTGTGCTGTGGGAACCAGACGGACTTGATGAGACAAGCTAAGCAGGCTGTGTGGACGACACGCCACGTGTGTGAAGAGCAGGGCGGCGGGCGCCGCGCTGTCAGCCTCCGCTATGGGTGAGGGCTAGCCATAGTATTCTTTGCAAATATGAGGAAGAGACGTCACATATTCTTTTGCTTGGTGTGACTAATCACTGTTAATTTCAGGAAACAGAACTCGATAAGCTCCTTAGCAAACCAGGCCTGCGTCTTGTCCGGTTTGCTGAGTGAGGCTGTGTGAATGGTCAAATTGGTACCTGCAGAGGAAGAAGAAAACGGTGTTCCCTCTTCCAAAATAAAGGACAAATTATAATAATATAAGTAACAAGAGCAGAAGAATTCTGTTTCCTGGAATAAGCATTTCTTATTCCTAGTTGTAGGGACCCCTATTTTTATCTTCTATTACAGTGTTGATTTATAAGAAATAATGTTACATTTACAATAACTTCATCTGTATGGGGTATTTATTTGCAATGATGTCTGAGTACTGTATTTTTTTTCTGTGCATTACCTTAGTGTCAGAATGTTGTCTTTATTTTAAGATCATATGCATGTTCTCCTGCCAAGGAACCTTTACACAGACCCAAACAAGCAAACAAACAAACAAACAAACAAAAATGCCTTCAAATTTTGAGAAAATGAGGCAGAGCGTGGAAAAGAATAGGAATAAGAAACGAGTTGCAACCTGGAACGCAGACATGGCGTGCATGTCTTCAAAGCCGGTGCACATAGGAACAGTGGGCCTGGGTACGGGGTCGCGTTGGCAGGACCAGTAAATAAAAAGTAATAAAGAACAAAGCACACGGCTCGTTCTCTGTGGCTGCTCTGACACCTGCTCCAGATGACCGTGCGTCCAGCAACACGCTGTCGTTCTAGCGCCTAAAACACCACCACCACCAGCTGGTCAGTAACTCAGGTGGCGGGAGCCGGAAGCAACCTGGGGCCCAACTCTGGCACGGTGTGGGGTACCTCCTGCAACAGGCATTGGGTGTCCTGAGTGTGGCCTTGAGAGCATGTTGCCTTCACGCTGTCCTGCCTAGATGCAAAGAGATTTAGATAATGTGGGGTCTTTTCCTGTCCAAACTCTTGCTCTCTGAACTCAGGAGTGAATAGATGCAGCAACAAGAATTACCTGTTTGTCAACACAAAACCATGTGCATCTGCAGGAATGTGTGCAAGGCACGCTGAGTTCGGCCGGGTGAATACTTGTGGGTGTGAGCATAGGGGACACATAGTGGCTGAGGGAATAGGACGTCCTGGGGACGGTCTGCCACCTCCCTTTAGCCTCAGTCAGGCCTGAGTGACTTGGCCCAACCCTAAGGGCTTCTCTCGAGGAGGCTGTCTGAGTCCAGGGTCTTGGTGCTTTGCATCTGCCCAGGACTCCTCCCTACACCCTGGGTCTCCCCCGGCTTTGTGGCCACTGCGGGGCCCCTCCCTCCAACGATCTCCATCCCTTTTTAGTAGCAGTTGCCTGGATGTCTGTTCAGTTTGAAACTTTCTTTCACAAGAGATTTGTTTTTCTAACTCAGTAGCTAGAAGGAATCTTTCTTCCTTGCTGGCCCATGTCGCCCAAGCAGGCTCTTGGAAGAGGTTGAAAAGAGAACCCAAGCAGATCTGGATGAGACTCCAAGGAGGAAGGGCGTTGGCAGTGGGCCAGACAAGGCAGGCTCCTTTCCGGGTGGGGATTCCTCCCAGCCCTTGGCTTCCACCGTGTGTGTTGCACTTTGTGGCCCCACCCTAGCCCTGCTTGTTGGGGTGTTTCATTTGCACGAGCACAGATGTGAGGCCTCTCCCCCATCCCCCCCCCCCCCCCCCCCCAGTGAGAGTGAGCTCTGGGTCCTCACACTCGGAGCTCTTCATTTCAGGGGTAGAGGAGCAGCCTCCTGAATGGGTGGGGCCAGGAGCCTGTGGGAGGGGCCGTGGGTGCTGTAAGGTCTTCCACTCAGCCTTCCCTTCCAAGGAAGAGTGTTCCCGTTCCCACCACCTCCTCCGTCCCCCTGCAGTGTTCCTCACGGCGCCTCCAGCAGGTTCCCAGGGCTGGAAACCACAGCGGAAGCTTGGAGATGGCTCTTCAGTTGAATTGCCCATGTCAGTAGCTGACCTACCCTCCCTGAGCCTCAGTTTCCCCTCTCTAGGTTGAGGACAATAGTTCTTTGCTCAGAGGTTGTTGTATGTCTGTCATGTAGCAGGTTCTCAACTGATGACCGTTGCTAATACAGTTCTTGCTGCCGTTGTCCTCATCAGCAAGGTCTGTGATGCCAGGCCATGGAGTTGGGCCTTTGTCCTCTGGGGAGCGTGATTTTAAGTCAGCTTCTTACCAAAGCATAATTTGTATTCAGGAAAGTGCACAGATACTGATGTACTGTCCACATTTGCACACAGTAAACACAGCTGTGTAACCAGCAGCCACAAAGTTTCCTGGGCCCCCCGAGAGTGCTTTTTGGGGCACTCTGTCTGCCAGCCCTGGTGAGGCTCTGGGCTGCCTTCTGCCTAGGGAGCCTTTTGGAAGAGCAGATGTGCCTACATTCTGTCGTCACCTGGCATGGGATTTGACAGGGATGGCCTGCCACCAGGTGTGCCTCCATGTGTGCTCACCTCTCAGCTGTGCCCAAACAGTGGAGTTGAAAGGGCTTTTTGTGACCGTGTTGGCACGTTTCTCCTGGGCAAGCACACTGGCTCTTGTGAATTCACCTCATTCATCCATGAATTGCCTTTGTGAGCCCAGCTCCTGGCTTGAGCCCCCCTGCACACACACACAGAGCACCTCCTCCTAAGTAGGAAGAGGCATGGGCCCTCACCCACAGAAGAGCCCTCCTATGGGTGCTGTGAGCACAGCCCTCATGGGCCTCCCAGGAGGAGAGAACAGTAGAAGTTGATGACCACACACACATACCAGGGTCCCTTTCATTCACGTCACTCAAGTGAGGAATCAAGATTTGTTTTATTTACCCTGAAGTATTTGTGAAGTATAGCACACATACATAAGAGTGCAAACCAGTGTCCACTGGCTGGATTTTTGCCAGCTGAACACTGCAGCCACCATCCAGATGAGAAGCAGATGAGGGCAGCCTCCCAAGTCCCCCTGGTCTGGGCACCTGCTCCCCCTCCCAGGGGTGACTCCCCTGTCAGTGCAGGCCACTTGTGCTGTTTCTGTACTTTAGCTAAATGCAAGCATATAAGAGAGACTCAGAGCTTTGATGGATTTACTTACCAAACTGCCTTGGTTTCTCACACCATGACTGAACTATGCATTTACAGGTGACTCGCTTTAGATTCAAAGATATAAATCAACTGAATATAACAGAATGGAAAAAGACAGTCCATGCAAACAGTAGGCAAAAGAGAACAGGAGTGGCTGTATTCGTATCAGACAAAATAGACTTTAAGACAAAAATTGTTACAAGAGACAAGGACATTATATAATGATAAAAAAGTCAGTTTACCAAGAAGATGTAATAAGTGTAAACATATGCACCAAACAACAGAGCTCAAAACATACTATGCAGGGGCCACCCCGGGGCCGAGTGGTTGAGTTCATGTGCTCTGCTGAGCCGGCCCAGGGTTTCACTGGTTTGGCTTCTGGGCGCAGACCTGGCACCGCTCATCAGGCCATGTTGAGGTGGCGTCCCATATGCCACAACTAGAAGGGCCCACAACTAAAATATGCAACTATGTACTGGGGGGATTTGGGGAGAAAAAGCAGAAAAAAAACCCACGCTATGCAAAAACTATCCGAATTGAAAGGAGAAGTACACAGCTCAACAACAGTAGTTAGAGATCTCAATACCCTATTTTGTGTAACAGAACAAGACAGAATATAAAAAAGGAAATAGAATGTTTGAACAGGACTATAAACCAGCTACACCTAGTGAAGCTATAGATCACTCCAGCCAGCAGCAGTGCCCGTTCTTGTTGGGTACACACGGAACACTGTCCAGGATAGGTCTAACCACAGAACAAGTCTCAGTAAATTAAAGAAGATTGAAATTACTCAAATTATTCTGTCCAATGACAATGGAATAAAACTAGAAATAATAATGAAATGTGGGAAATTCACAAATATGCGTAAGTGAAACAACACACTTCTTAATAATCAATGGGTCAAGGAAGATATCGAGAGGAAAGAAAGATAGATCTCAATAACCTAACCTCCCACCTTGAGAAACTAGAAAAAGAAGAACAAACTAGGCTCAAAGTAAGCAGAGGAAAAGAAATAGTAAAGATTAGAGTGGAGTTCATGAAATAGAGAATAGGGGGAAAGTGGAGAAAATCAACAAAACCAAAAGTTTCTTTGAAAGGATAAAAAATGACAGACCTTTAGACCAAGAAAAAAGAAGACTCCACTAAAATCAGAAATGAAAATGGGGAAATTACTACTGATTTTACAGAAATATAAAGGATTACAAGAGAGTACTAAAAACAATTATACACCAAAAAATTGGATAACCTAAACCCAAACCAAGCAGAGAGAAGATCAACGAATTGACAAACCTTTAGCTAGACTGACAAAAACAGAGATGACTCAAATTACTGAAATCGATAATGAGAGTAGGGACGTTACTAATGACCTTACATAAATAAAAAGGATTACAAGACAACATTATACTGATGCCAACAAATTAGATAAACTTGATGAAATGGCAAGTCATTAGAATCAAACACCAAAACTCACTCCAAGGAAGTAATCTTAATAAACTATATCAAGAAATAGAATCAGTAATCAAAAATCTTCTAATAGGACTTCTAGTTTCTGGTCCAACATGTAAGGAGCTTAGAAGTCATCATTTTGTCCTAACAAATAAAAAGCTGAACAAACTGAAAAACTAACAACTCTTGGATCCTTCAGAGAAGCGAGGTCATAGGGCAAACCGCTGCCCCCAAAATTGCAGACACACAGATACAGAGCAGTTGTAACCAGTGCCAGGCAGGACGCCCAAACTGGGATTTCCCAGCTGTTGGAGGCTCAGTGTGGAACGTCTGAGAGAGAAACTCCAGGGGACCCAGTCTTGGGAGCCCCTCACCCTTGGGTGAGCTTTGCCTCCAGGGGCTCTACCAGGTTCTCACAGCGGAGATCAGAGAAAAATCCCTCAGGCGTCCCGCAGAGGGAGGGGAAAAAGTAGCCATTTTGAGATACCCTAGAACTTTCTGTTCTTCTTAACCAGGCCTGCCCTCAAGACTATTTTACCACAGTCTAGCCAACCTGCGTGAAGGGAAATACCCAGCTCCAGTTCCCCTTGGCCACTCTTTACCACCTAAGGGGGTGAAAAGAAGAAAAACCCAAGAAGCGCTTGTGAAGTTCATAGCCCAGGGGTACTAGTGCACTGCAGACTTATAGAACACCCCCCCCCCCCCCCCCCCCCCCCCCCCGGCTTACCTTTGTATTACTAAATGACTATTTACAGCAGTTCCCTTTCCCCAGTACATGATGTCTGGCTTTCAACAAAAAAGTAGGCATAGTAAAATGAAAAAAATCAACAAGCCAAAACATACTTTGAAGAGACGGAGCAAGCATCAGAACAAGACTTAGAGATGGCAAGAACGTGGGAAGTATCAGGCCAGGAATTTAAAATAACTTTGATTAATGTACTGAGGGCAGTAATGGAAAAAGTACAACATGTAAGAACAGATGGGTGGGGCTGGCCCCGTGGCCGAGTGGTTAAGTTTGCACGCTCCGCTGCAGGCAGCCTAGTGTTTTGTTGGTTCGAATCCTGGGCGCGGACGTGGCACTGCTCATCAAACCATGCTGAGGCGGCGTCCCACATGCCACAACTAGAAGGACCCACAACTGAAATATACAACTATGTACTGGGGGGCTTTGGGGAGAAAAAGGAAAAAAGTAAAATCTAAAAAAAAAAAAAAGAATAGATGGGTAATGTCAGAGAGAAATGGTCTAAGAAACAATTTTTAAATTCTGGAAATAAACAGTAACAGAAATAAAGCCTTTGATAGGCTCATTAGGATATTGGACATGGCTGAGGAAAGAATCTCTGAACTTGAGGATATGTCAATAGAAACTTCCAAAGCTGAAAAACAAAGAAAAAAGGCTGAAAAAAAATGGAAATCAATACCCATGAACTGTGGGACAACTACAAAAGGTATAACATACACATAAGAGGAATACCAGAAGGAGAAGAAAGAGGAAAAGGAAGCGAAGCAATATTTGAAGCCATGATGACTGAGAATTTCCCCCAAATTGTCAGACACCAAACCACAGATCCGAGAGGCTCAGAGAACACTAACCAGGATAAATGCCAAAATAAAACTATACTTAGGCATATGATATTCAAACTGCAGAAAATAAAATATAAAGAATCTTGAAAGAAGCCAGGGTGGCAGACAGGGGAAGCTTCCTTATAGCAAAGAAAAGACAAGAATCCCATTCAACTTCTCAGAAACTGCAGACAAGAAGAGAGTGCAGCAAAATATTTAAACTGGGAGAGACAAAAACGACCAACTTAGACTTCTGTATCCTATGAAATTATCCTTGAAAAGTAAAGAAAAAATAAAGACTTGCTCAGACAAACAAAAATTAAGGCAATTTGTTGCCAGTAGGCCTTCCCTGCAAGAAATGTTAAGGCTTTTCAGAGAAGGAAAATTATATATGTCAGAAACTCAGATCTATATAAAGAAAGGAAGAGCATTAAAAAGGAATAAATGAAGATAAAATAAAACCTTTTTATTGTCAATTGATCTGATACATAAGTTAGTTAAAAATAATAAGCAGTAACAGATGATTATAGTTTATGAATAAGTGAAGTGAATGACAGCAATGATACAAGGAACAGGAGGGAAGAATTAGGAATATTTTGTTTTTATAAGGTACTTGCACTAACCAAGTGACATAGTGTTATTTGAAAGTAGACTTGCATTTGTTGTAAATGTATTTTGCAAACTCTAGGGCAACCAAAAAAATAAATAAGTATAATTTATATGCTAAGAAAGGTAGAAGATGAAAATAGGAACAAAGAACAGAACAATAATCACTTTAAACTTCAGGGGTCTAAATACACCACTTAAAAGAGGCTGTCAGAGTGGATTAATAAACAAGACCCAACTATGCGTTGTCTTCAAGAAATCTATTTTAAATATAAAGATACATATAAATTAATAGTATAGGGATGGAGAAAGCTATACCATGCTAACACTGATCAAAAGAAAGTGGGTATAACTATATTATTTCAGACAGCAGACTTCAGAGGAAGGAAACTTATTGGAGATAATGAGGGGTATTACATAATGATAAAGGGGTCAATTTTCCAAGAAAACATAACAATCCTTAATGTGTATGCACCTAACAACAGTGCATCAAACTATACGAGGCAAAAGCTGATAGAATTGCAAGGAGAAATAGATGAGTCCACTATTGTAATTGGGGACTTGAATATCCCTCTATCAGAAAGGCACAGATCCAGCAGTCAGAAAATCAGTAAGGACATAACTGAATTCAACAGCACCATCAATCAAGTGGATATAATTGACAACTGTAGACTGCTTCATCCAGCAACCACAGAATACACGTTCTTCTCAAGCTCACAGAACATTTCCCAAGATAGACCACATTCTTGGCCCTAAAATACATGTTAACAAATTTAAAAGAAATGAAATCATACAATATATGTTCTCAGACCACAATGGAATTAAACTAGAAATCAATAACAGAAAGAAAGATAGAAAATCCCAACATACTTGTAAGCAACACACTTCTAAATAACACATGGCTGATAGAAGAAATCTCAACAGAAATTAAAAAGTAACTTGAAGTAAATGAAAATGAAAACACAATTTACCAAAATTCGTGGGATGCATTAAAGCAGTGCTTAGAAGGAAACTTATAAGACTGAGTACATATATTAGGAAAAAAGAAAGATCTTAAACCAGTAATCTAAGGTTTCACTTTAGGAAACTAGAAAAAGAAGAGCAAATTAAATCCAAAGTAAGCAGAACAAAAGAAATAATAAAAATTAGAGGAGAATCAATGAAATTGGAAACAAGAAATCAGTAAAACGAAGAACTGTTTCTTTAATAAGATTGATAAAGATGATAAGCTTCTAATCAGGCTAAGAAAAAAAGAGGTTACTAATATAAGAAATGAAAAAGGGGGCATCACTACAGATCCCATGGACATCAAAAGGATAATAGAGGAATACTATGAACAATTATATGCCCACAAATTCAGTAACCTGGATGAGCTAGACCAATTCCTTGAAAGACAAAATCTACCAAAACACACAAGAAGAAATAGACCATCTGAGTAGATCTATATCTATTAGAGAATTTAAATCAATAATTAATAATCTTCCAAAATAGAAATCAGTGGACCCAGGGGCTGGCCCCGTGGCCGAGTGGTTAAGTTTGCACGCTCCGCTGCAGGCAGCCCAGTGTTTTGTTGGTTCAAATCCTGGGCGCGGACAAGGCACTGCTCATCAAACCACGCTGAGGCAGCGTCCCACGTGCCACAACTAGAAGGACCCACAACGAAGAATATACAACTGTACCAGGGGGCTTTGGGGAGAAAAAGGAAAAAATAAAATCTTAAAAAAAAAAAAAAGAAATCAATGGACCCAGACGGGTTCATTGGTGAATTCTACCAAACATTTAAGTAAGAAATTACGCAATTCTGTACAGTTTCTTCCAGAAGATAGAAGCAGAGGGAATACCAACTTCAAGACTTAATATAAAGCGACAGTAATCAAGACAGTGGAGTATTGGCAAAAGAATAAACAGATCAATGGAATGACTGGGCATCTACATGCAAAAAATGAACCTAGACACAGATTTTACACCTTTCACAAAAATTAACTCAAAATGCATTATAGACCTATATGTAAAGCTCAAAATTATAAAACTCCTAGAAGATAACATAGGAGAAAATCTAGATGACCTTGGGTTTGGCAATGACTTTTTAGATATAACATCAAGGGCACAATGCATGAAAGAAATAGTTGATAAGCTAGACTTCATTACAGTTAAAAAGTTCTGCTCTGGAAAAAATATTGTCAAGAGAATGAGAAGACAGCCACAAACTAGAAGAAAATTTTTGCAAAAAACATCTGATAAAAAACATCCAAAATATACAAAGAACTCTTAAAACCAACAATAAGAAAACAGATGACCCAATTAAAAAAACAAGCCAAAGATCTGAAAAAACTCCTCACAAGAAAAGGTATACAGATGGTAAATAAGCATATGAAAAGATGCTCAACATCATATGTCAGTGGGAAATTGCATATTAAAACGAGATACCACTACACACCTATTAGAATAGAAAAAATAAAATGGACATGGACAACACCAAATGCTGGCCATGATGTAGAGCAACAAGAATTGTGGGTAGTGGGAATGCAAAATAGTACAGCTACTCTGGAAGACAATTTGGCGGTAAACATACTCTTCCCATATGATCCAGCATTTGTGCTCCGTGTTATCTACCCAAATGAGTTGAAAACCTGTGTCTACACAAAAACCTGCAGCTTTATTCAGAATTCCAAAACTGGGAAGTAACCAAGATGTACTTCATTAGATGAATGGATAAACTGTGGTACATCCAGGTAATTGAATATTATTTAGTGCTAAAAATAAATGAGCTATTAAGCCATGAAGTACTTATAGGAAACTTAAATACATGTCACTGAGTGAAAGAAGCCAATGTGCAAAGGCTACAAACTGTGTGATTCCAACTCGATGGCATTCTGAAAAAGCAAAACTATGGAGACAGGAAAAAGATCAGTGGTTGCCAAGGGTTAGGAGGAAGGGAGTGCTGAACAGGTGCAGCACAGAGGATTTTTAGAATAGTGAAACAATTCTTTACGATACTGTAATGATGGATACGTGTCATCATACACTTGTGAAAACCCTTAGAAGGTACGACACGAAGAGTGAAGCCTAATGTAAACCACAGACTTTACATAATAATGATGCGTCAGCGTACGCTCGTCAGCTGTAACAAATGCACCGCTCTGGTGCAGTGTATTGATAGTGGGGAAGGCCTTGCATATGTAGGAGTAGGGAATATATGGAAACTCTCTGTACTTTCTGCTCACTTTTGTTGTGAACTTAAAACTGCTCTGGAAAATAGTATCTTTTTAAAAGAAATCTTCCAACAAAGAAAAGCTGAGGGCCAGATGGCTTCACTGATGAATTCTACCAAAGATTAAAAAGAATTAACACCAATCCTCTCAAACTTTTCCAAGAAATGGGAGCAGGAACACTTCCTAGCTAGTTGATCCTAGGAGGCCAGTATAGTGCTGATACAAAAGGCTGACAAAGCCATAACAAGAAAGGAAAGCTAAATGCCAGTATCCCTTATGAATATAAATGCAAAGTTCACAACAAGCGACTAGCACACCAAATCCAGCAGCATATTAGAGTGATTATATACCATGACAAAGGGGCATTCATTCCAGAAATGCAAGAGTGATTCAAGATAGAAAAATAAATCAGTGTGATAAGCCATATTAGTAGAATGAAAGAAAAAAAGCCTGATGACCTTTTCAGTAGATGCAGAAAGCATTTGACAAAATCCAACACTTTTATGATAAAAAAAATTCAACAAATTAGAAATAGAGGGAAATTTTCTCAATCTGATAAAGATCATCTGTGAAAAACCCACAGCGAACATCATACTTAATAGTGAAAGATTGAGAGCTTTCCCCTTAACGTCAAGAACAAGCCAATGGTGTCCACTCTCACTACTTCTATTGAGCATTGTTCTGGAATTTCTAGCCAGGACATTTAGGCAAGAAAATAAATAAACTGTAGAGCTGAAGAG
This sequence comes from Equus quagga, assembly GCF_021613505.1. NCBI lineage: Eukaryota > Metazoa > Chordata > Mammalia > Perissodactyla > Equidae > Equus > Equus quagga. The sequence goes on from NC_060272.1 coordinate 135,812,401, forward strand.
TACAATAACTGAAATGAGAAATTCACTAGAGGGATTCAAGGGAAATTTGAGTAGGCAGAAGAAAGAATTTGGCAAACTTGAAAACAGGACAATTGAAATGATTGAGTCTGAGGAACAGAAAGAAAACAGATTGAAGAAAAGTTAACAGAGCCTAAGGGAGCTGTGGGCACTGTCAAGTGGGCCCGCCTCACACTGTGGGAGTGCTAGAAGGAAGAGAGAGAGAGGAAGGGATACAGAGAATATCTGAAGAAATAGTGCCCCCAGACTCCCCAAATTTAATGAAAAACATGACTATAAACTCCAGGTATGATGAACTTAGATACTATACTGACACAGGTTGCAGTCACCCAGTTGAAAGACAAAGACACAGAGAATATTTTGAAAGCAGCGAGACAGAAGTGAATCACATGAGGAATTGTCAATGAGATTATGAGAAAATTTCTCTCATATGAGCAGAACCTTTGGAGCCTGAGAGCAGTGAGCTGATCTATTCAAAATGTTAAAAGAAAGAAAACCTGTCAGCCAAGAATTCTGTATCAGATGAGACCGTCCTTCACAAGTGAGGGAGAAGTTATGGCATTCTCAGATGAACAAAAGCTGAGGGAGTTTTGCCCACTAGACCTGCCCTGCCAGAAACACTAAAGGGAGTCCTGCAAGTTGACACAAAAGGACACTGGACAGTAACTCAAAGCCAATATGGAGAAACAAAGATATCAATAAAGCTAAGTACATGGGCAATTATAAAAGCTACTGTTACTCTAACTTGGTTTGTAACTGTACTTTTTGTTTTGTACATGATTTAAGAGACTAAAACATTAAAGAATTGTTAGTTTATGGTTTTGGACACCCAACGTATAAGATGTTTTTTATGACATCAACTGAAAGGTGGGGGGGGGGGGGTGACATCAGCAATATGGCAGAAAAGGAATTTCTGCTATCATCCAACCTACAGAACACTAATTTTGATAATCACCTGCAGATGACAGTACCTTTGTGGGAGTCTGGGAATCCAATGGAGAAGTTCCAGCACACTGTTGGAGCAAAACATCTGAGAATGACACGTTGAAGAGAGTACGAGGAAGAATTTCATTTCACCTGCAACACCCCTCCCTCAAGGGGCACAGCTCAGTGCCAAGAAACCCTTGACCCACGGTTTCTCCTACAGAGGAAAGTGAGAGCATATGAGTTGGCACCCGGCTTCCCCAGCTGTGTGGGTCATTGCCCAAAAGACTCACTTTTTTATTACCTGGAATACTGAGGGAATATACACAGCTGAGGGGTTGGAAGAGGCTAGGAGCACAGCGACCAAGGAAGCGATCAGGAAGGATGCCCATGACCCATTGGGGACATCACAGCTATGGACGCCCCAGCTGGCCTGTGGGCATCCTCCTCCCTCCCAGTATGTAACTGTTGCAGTTTCTCATGTATCCTCTGAGGTTTCCTGTGCTCACAGAAACATCACACACATTTTGTGTGTGTGTGTTTTGGGTAGTTTTATACCAGTGGTATCATGATGTACGCAGTATCTCACAATTTACTTTTTAACTTAACAATGTGTCTTGGAGGTCATTCTTTGCAGTAGCTGCATAGTATGCCTTTGATGGATAATTTAGATGTTTCCAACTTGCTTTCTTGTTTTTGTTGTCTGTTGTGTGCATTGCAGTTTTGTGACTTTTGTTTTGCAGAGATTTTTTTTTCTTTTTGTGGTAAAACACGTAAAAGTTATCATTTCTGCCATTTTTAAGCTCAGTGGCATTAAAAAGTACATTCACACTGTTCTGCAGCCATCACCACCCTCCATCTCCAGAACTTTTCATCTTCCCAAACTGAAACTCTCCCCATTAAACATCCACTTCCTCTTACTCCTCTCCCCAGCCCCTCGTACCACCATTCTCCTTTCTATGAATTTGACTACTCTGGCTTCCTTGAGACTTTAACATAGACAAAATTATTGCTCTTCTCCTTGATGGCTTGTACTCTGCTGTGTTGTCTGAGCCACAGATGATGACGATGCCCTGGATGCTCTCCAGCAGGGCTGGGCTCCTCAGTTGTGCTGCGGCACTGCCACTCTTTCGCCTGCATTTTCCTGCAGTGTCAAAGCCAGACAAGGGAGATGGGCAGAGGTGGGTGGGGAGCAGATGCGCAGGGCAGTTGTCCCCGTGAGGTGACTTCTGGTGTAGGGAACAGCAAGCCCAGCACTGCCATATCCCTGCGTGGAAGGGGCCTTCTGACTCACCATCGGGGTAGAGCACTAGAGTTGGTGGGATCACCTCAGGCCAGCAGGATCTTGCCCATGGCAAGTTCAGGTGGCCTGGATATCCTGGACTCCACCCTCTGGAACAGCTGCCCAGTTCCACATAGCCGAGGCCACTGCATGCAGGGCTTTTTTTTTCCCCCTTACTTCAAAGGTAACTCACGTCTTTTATGCAAAATGCAGATATTACAGAAGCATGTATTCAATGCACCACCTGTGGTCCCATCCCCAAAGAAAACCTCAGTGCACAATAAGGCACATACTTCTTTTTCTTTCCTATTCAAACACACATTTACCCCTGTGTTAAACAACATATTGCGGCCACCTTCCCATAGGCGTACACAGCGACAGGTCTACCTCATTCACACGTGAGTATTGGCAATGTATTCATTTAAGTTTTATTACAGAGGTGTCACATGAATACATTTTCTGAATCATTCCTTCCCTCATTTCTCCCACTCTCCTCTTCCCGGATGGAATGATTTCCATGCCCTTTACTTTGCATTTACACACACACATTTATTTCACTTAACTGTAGACCTTGAACATCTTTCATGTCAGTATAGGTCTAACTCACATTTTCCTACTGGCTGTCTAATTTTTGAGCATCCCATAATTCAGTGGTTCTGAGACTCCCCTGGGGAGCTTGTTAGAACACGGGTTGCTGAGCCCCTCTCCAGCTCTCATGTGGGTGGGCTGGTGCAGCCTGAGGCCGTCCTGAGGTGCCCACATGGGAACCAAGTCCTGTCCGTCATGCTGTGTTTGCACATGCACACTGTCCACATCTCTCAGCCCTCGGGGAGGGTTTTGTAGGGTGATTGGTAGAAATAAAAGCAATGGGTCAAAGGGGACGAGCAGCAGCTACCATGCTTTCAGTGAGGGGGCAGAGCTGCCCTGTAATGCTGCAGACCTCCCCCTGCAGTCTACGTCCTGTCTGTCCCTTCCCCACCACCCACGGCAAACACTGTGTGAGCCTGCTTTTATTTTGCCAGTTTGACATATATAGTATGGAGTTCCCGTGTGCCCTTCCCCAGCTTCTCCCCATGTTAACATACCTAACTATGGTACATTTCCCAGAATGAAGAAATTAACATTGGTCCATTAACTAAACTTCAGGTTTTATTTGGATTTTACCAGTTTTCCCACCAACGTCCTTTTCTGTCCCAGGATCCTACGTGGCATTTAGGTCTCATCTCCTTAGGCTCCTCTGGCCTGTCCGTCTCCCATGACCTGACAGTTGTGAAGAATCCTGGTCAGGTATTCTGTAGAACGTCCCTCAGTTTGGGTTTGTCTGATGTTCTAATTAGACAGTGGTTATTGGGTTTTGGGGAGAAATACTACAGAGGTGAAGCGCCCTTCTTGTCATGTCATGTCGTGTCAGGTGACACATGATATCACGTGTTTCCTTCAAAAGTAAAAACTGTTTAGTAAGGAAAGTTCCAGCCATCATAAAAAGAGCGAGAACAGAGTTAGTCGTCATCACTGGGCTCCACCTACCTGTTTCGCCACCCTGCTTTTGGACGGTTTTTCAACGTGGCTGGAAGATGAGTTTTCCATCTCATCTTCCCTTTCTCTTCCCTTCCTCCCTCCTTTCTTCTTTTTTAAGCACAGGTGACAGTGATTAACCATAGTGGGAATCTAGCTGGGACCTCGATGGGGAGCATAAAGCGAATGGTCAAACTGTCCGTATGCAGGACTCCCTACTAACGGAGTCCTTTGCTTCACTGCCAGTCACTACCTGAGGTCACTGGTCCATACCAGGGCACTTAGTTTGGACCTTTAGGTTGTAAGTGAAAGGAACTCAACTCAAATTGTTCAAGCAAAACATGGAATTCACTGGCTCAGAAACATAAAAGCAACTGAGGAGGACTCAATCCTCCGGCTCACCTGGTGCCCCTTCCTTGCTGTGTGGCAGCGGCTTCCCCTGTGGCCGCCATCCGAGGTACCTGGATCACCGCTGGCAGCACGTGTGACCTCCCGGCTTCTGGGTCACCCAGGTGAGGGTGCTTCTCCCCACAGTCATTCAATGCGAGCCAAAGTGGTGAACTCCATCGGGTGGGCCGGGAGCAGCTCCCTGCACCTCCTGAGCCAACTGCGGGGTTGATGTAATTCCTGAGAATATAATTCTTGACCGCCCAGGCCCAGGCCACAGCCCAGCTTTGAGACTGAGAATTGAGTTAATTCAAGTCAGACTACATGGGCTGAAGAAAGGAAAAGGTACTTCCCTAACAAACTGGGCTGGTGTTATAAAGGGAAGCGGTGTGGATCCCGGGCACGAAACACTGATAGCCTAGTCCCGTCCCTCGGCTGACGCCTTGTTCATGTCTTTCTTTTGCAGACTTTCCTCCTCTTTTTCCACCCCCTATGGATGAGCCCACCCTCCTCGGTATCCGTCACTGTCACCCCACCATCATTCTTTAAAGCACCTGTCCCTCTGCCTCTAGCCAGTGCTGTACCAAACTGGGGGTGAGATAGGCGTGGTCCAGCCTCGGTACCTCAGTGGGGAATTAAAAAAACAATCATGAAACCAAAATGTAACCTTTTTATCATCCCCATATGCAGTAATTCTAAACAGTGTCAGGGATAAAATGCTTCTTGGAAGAAAACAAAAAACCAAGATATAGAACATTTCTGGCAGCACAGAGATTTCCTTAAGGAAATGATTTAATAACGTGATACCAGTTCTTTGTTCACAGATGCTGAAACTCAATCTCAGACATGTTTAGGGCCCCCTGGCCTTGTGGGGTGTGGAAAGGCCATGTCACCCTCCTGGAGTGTTCCCTCCCCCTTGGGGATTACTTACTTCCGAGGTGGGCTGTTTCTGCCCCTATTTCTCAACCATCCCTGGTGAGGGTCCTGAGCAACCTCTTCCCTGGGCCAGTCCTTTGGGGCACGGCGTGGGGAGGCGCCTGGCTCCCTTTCACTGCTTTTCCCAAGGCCTGCCAGGCGCCCAGCAGTGCGCCACGCTGTTCTCAGTGGGGTACGCAGGTCCGCCCTCGCTGAGCCGCCTGTCTGAGGCTGGACTTGTCTTCACTTACTTCAACCAAAGCAATATATTGAACAGACAGGCAGATGCGAGGATCCAGCTGTCTTCCATGAAGCCAGACATTAAAGAGATGTGCAAAAAGGTAAAACAATTACCACTCTTCTCTGTATTTTTGGGAAATAGACCTATTTTTAAAAAGTGTAATCTTATTATTTTCACATGAAAAAGCATTTTTTTAACCTTCAGTTTTAATTTACAGTCCGGTCAACAACGATAGCTCGGCCCACCTCACGCAGCTTGTTGAGCCCCCGTCCTTTCCGAGCAGAGAGCGGTCTGGAGACTCGTGTGGGCCGCTGAGCCGCTTCGACGCTCCTGGCAGCTCCGGGAGGCGGCGGCACGGCCCCGCTCCAGGAAGCCGCGCCTCCGCCTCGCGGCTCGGGCAGGGCGCGCGCCTGAGCTCCGTTTCCGCTCCCGGCGTGTGGACGGCAGCGGCCCGCCTCCCGGGACTCGCGGTGACTCCGGCGGGGAGGGACCAGTCGCGACAGTCACCACCCAGGGCCTCCGCCCTACGGAGGAAGGCCGAGGCGCGGCAGCCGAGCCCGCGCCGGGGTCCCAATACGGAGCGCTCCCAACCCCCACCCTCCGGGCCGCCAGCACCGCCCCTCCCCAGCTCCCCGCCCGCCGGGTTCCCTGATCCCCGCCGGCCCGTCCGGGCGCCGGGTAGCCGCCGGCTCCTCCCGCTTGTCTCATTTCCGGCGCCCCCGCCGGAAACCTCTCTTCCGGTTCTCAAGTCCGCGCTCCGGAAGTTAGTCATGGTGCCAGCACCTAAGATGGCCGCCGGCTCATCCGCCGCAGTGGTCAATGGAGGCGGAGTGGGCACGAACCCGGAAGTTGCCCGGCTCTGCCATGGCAGTCCGGGGGCGTGGCTTCCGGCGGCCCGCGCCTACGAGTCCGGGCGGCTGGGTCGAGCGGGGGCGGCGGGTGACAGGCGCTCCTGCCCCGGCGGCAGAGGCTGGTACCCGGGCGGACGGGCGGCCCCCAGCTCGCGGCCTCGCGAGGCGCCGAGGCCGCACCGGGGGATGGACGAGGAGAAGATAGACGAGAATGAATGGGGGTATCACGGCGAAGGCAACAAGAGCCTGGTGGTGGCCCACGCGCAGGTGAGCGGCGGGCGGTCGGCGCGGTCTAGGACCTTCCCCTCTCCATGGGTGGGCTCTGCGTCCCCTCGGCTTCCGCCTCTCCAGGTGGCCTCTATGTCCCCCCAGCTCCTCTCCCCCCGGGTGGCCTCCGCGTCCCCCCAGCTTCCCCCATTCCGGCCTCCTGCCGGGTCGGTGCCACGCGCGCCTCACGCGGTGCCGCCTCCGGCTGCCCAGCCGCGGTGGGGCGGAGGCTGCGCCGTGGGGCCGCCGAGGGTAGCCGGAGCTGGGATGGAGGACCGGACAGCTCTGGAGGAAGACTTGAAGGGCCCGGGATGCTGTTGCCTCCCAGCACCGAGAGTTCAGCCTCAGATGCACGGAATTGCTTTACTCCTGCTGCTGCTGCTAATAATGGAGTATTGCCCACAGGTTCTTTTCCAGAACCGTTTAGAATTTAAAGGGTTGCCCTTTCTCAATTCAGTGGGGGTGAGAGTTTCAGAAAGTGCGATACGACTCCCAAGGAGGTGAAACCAGGGAGAGAAGCTTGTGGATTTGAGTGAAGGCGCAGATTTCTGACATCTTGCTGTCTGATAGAACTAGGCAGGAATGTGCTGGGCTAGAGAAGAAGCGATAGGTGTAACGAAGGGGTCAGGAGCATGGGAGCTGGAGTCACACAGCTGGGCGGATTCTCAGTTCTACCACCACCTGGCCCAGGCTCTGTTTCTGCATTTGGAAAATGGAACTAGTAACAGAATCCCCTTTGTGGAATTGCAAGAAAGATGTAGTGAGCAGGAGCTGGGCAAGTTATGCCTAGCCGGTGAGAAGTGTCGTCCCTTTTGGACTCAGAGGTTAGGAACCCTGCCTGACCCAGTCCAACAGCTCCTACAGGGAGGGCGGGTGCGGGCACTGGGTGGTGCCCTGCTCTGTGGTTCCTGTCCTGGGTGTGCTGGGTTACCTGTAGGGTGAGCTGCAATCACCCAGGTGGCCCCTGTGTTCCGCCTTTGCGTTTTGTTACCCATTAGCACTGTCAGTTGGGATACTGAAGGACTGAAACTGTAAGCTTTGCTCAAGGTCTTTAGATGAGTCCATAATGGACAAGGCTTAATCTGAAGCCATGCTTTTCGGTACAGTCTGCTGGGCCCTGTTGTGTTTCAGGGTTGGGCGAAGCTCCGGGTACTGCAGCATGTGTTCCTTTTCTTGTTGGGTTATTGTGGTGACCCCCTGAATCCTTTCACAAAGCAAATACTCGTTCTCCGGTTCCTTGGTAAGATTGGATGGCGTATCTTCACTTTAGGTAAAGCTAAGGCTTCTTTTGGTGGGGGCTAATGTACTGAGTTTCAAAAACGTCAGATGAAGGAGTGAGTTCCAGACTTGGAGTGAAAGGACACTGGGTTGGAAGATCAGAGGCCTTAGGCCCGCAGATGCCTTCTCCACTGTCCCTGGCAAGCGTGTATCCACCCTCCAGGGCAGCCCAGCTCCTCCCTTGTTGCACAGCTCCCGTTGTTAGGGTCGTGTTTCTTTCTCCTTTTCATTTTCCATTTTAAACTCAGTCATCAGGCTACCCTGGACCGGTGCTCTTCATTTTTTATTTTAAATCTAAATTTGCCCTACTATATCCTGCTTGGCTGTTGTTAGTTCATCATTTGAACTTGAAGATTTCCGTCTCAAGTAGTCTTGTAAGACAGCGTTCCCACCAAGTGAAGGTGCCGAGGACTGTGCCCCTTGGGTGTGGAGAGGCCTCTGTGCTTTGCCTGGGCCTTGAGGACCGGGGAGGAGGAGAGAACCCTGGAAGGCAGCTTTTCAGGGCCCTGCTCTGCCCAAGGAGAGAGTGTGTGTGCAAGAGTGGGACAGAGAGGAGGTGGACGAGTGAGACCCACCTCATTCTTCCAACGTAGAGGGCGGCCTTCACCAGGTTTCTTCCAGGTCCAGAGGTGCTTGCTTTTTAGGAGTGGGCATTATCTACTTTCAGAATTGAAAGGTCCTTAGAAAGTGATGAGTCTCTTCTCCTTGCTCTCAGCAGCAGAGCACTAGATATTTTCAGGCAGCCAGCCCCAAGACCCAGCATCTACACTGAAGGAACGTGGGATGAGAGACAGATGGACAGCCTTCTGGGCTGGTGGGTTGGGAGGCCTGGAGGAATGTAGTGCAGGCTGCAGGAAGTGAGAGAGGACAGTGGGAGACCCTAGCTGCAGGCCAGTTCCCAACAGGTCTCTGTCCGCTTCCCTGCAGCCACTGCACGAGAGGTGGCCCGGGCAGCCTCTGTCTGTCGCCCTCAGCCCAGTGCGCAGCACCCTTGGGTCCAGCTGTGCTGTTTAACCTTTTCCCAGGCACTGGCTCTTGGCCCAGCACTGACTCTTGGAGGTGCTCCAAGGCTGTGGCCTGCCCGGCATGTCCCCCAGGGGATGCCCGGAGTCCCAGCACTGACCTGTGGCGGGTCTTGGGCAAGGGCATTTCCCTTGTGGGCACATGTTTTCCTTTCCTTACTGCATCCGAGGGCGCTGTCACTGGTCCTAGGGCCATGTCACACTTTTGCGCACGCTGAGCTGTGGTCAGCGAGCCCGTGGCTGTCCTCATGCCCTGCTGCCGAGCTGATTTCTCTTCTGTGGTGTCCTTGCTTTTACATCTGCACCTATGCTTCACCTTCGTCTTGTTGGCTTTGGCTTGGTGTCCTAGCCTGTGAAGGGCACTGTAAGTCGGGTTTGTCATTCGATCTCTTCAGTGTCTCCAGTGTGGGGAGTTGCTGGGCAGGCCAGGCAGAGCCCCTCTCCCCCTTGGGCCCGAGCTGCCCTCGCCTCTGCGATCCAGGGCACGCAGGAGCCCGCTCCCCGAATCCCACTAGGTTGTTGTGATGTTTCCTTTTTCTTGACAGAGGTGACAGGGAAGACCTGCCACCAGAGAGCATGCGTCAGAACCACGGGGGCTCCTTTCTGATCTTTCAGGTTTCAGAGCCTCTTCCCATGGGGTCTGATGCCCTGGGCTGGCTGTCTGGGTCCTGAAGGTGAGGGCTCAAGCAGTCTGGGGCTGTCTGACTGTTTCTCTTCTCATCTTGTGTTTTAGAATTTCTGGTTTGTAGATCATCCTTCTTAATGGACTTGTTGGAAGGAAGTAAGAGTTCTGTTCTGTTTCTTTGGAATGTGGCTCATCCCCAAGTCCTGGGCCACCCCCCTCTTTAATTTTCACCTGAATCTAGTTGAAAGAGTCGTAACTTTTTGTTGCCTGCAGTGCTTTTTTTAAAACAAGTAACTTGTTCTGTATTTGAGATTTTTAATGGTATTTGTACAGCTGACGTGGCTTCTTTCTTGGTGAGATCTCACGGGAGAGCTCTGGATGTGGCCGTCCTTGTCGATTCCCGGGATCACCAGCAGTTGACTGGGAAGGATTTGTTGTTCCCACACCGCGTCCCTTCTGGTAGTTTCCAGCTCTGGCTTTGGCGAACCCTGTGCTGGACCTTCCTACCACGTGGGGTCTGCTCGCCCGGGGCTTCCAGGGGGGTGTGGGTGCTTCCCCGCCCCTGCGACCCCTTCCTCTTCCTTGGTCAGCACTGTCAGGATGCGGCAGCCTGTTCATCAGGAAGGTGAGGAAGGTTCTGTGTAGGTGCTGGAGGACAGGATGGCAGCGCCAGGTCCCTGCCTGGCCGTGTCTGTTCCCACACCTGCTCTGCTTTCACTTCTCTAACACACCCACACTGTGCGTCTGTGCAGTTGTGGTTCGACTTTACAAACATCCTGCGGATTTTCTTTCCCATTAGAGACCACCCCAGCGCCTCTTCTGCTACAGCTCCTGAGGACCCTGTCCCCAAACGTCACCTGGGCTTCCACCTCCACTCTCCTGCTCCCACCTCCTGGCTCGAATCTGCTTCAGTCCTCCAGCAGCCATGGGTCCAGTTGGGACCACCAAAGGGACGTGTCCGGCCTGGACTGGGCACCCCTGCCCCCATCCATGGCTGCAGCCTCGTCTGGCCTCCCACGGAGTCCTGCGCTTGCCTCTATCAGATGTCTCCCCTCCCCTCTGTCTGTCCTGTCTGAGGCTGTCAGCCTGGCACGTGTCCCACCTGTTGTCCCCCTCATCCCACCCCGGGCCCTGGGGTACGCTTCTGGTTGTGTTGGTAGAGGCGAGTGACTTGGTCAGGTGTTCTGTCACAGGGGTTCTGATGGACACCCTGGGCTGTGGCTGGGTGGGGCATCTAAGGCAGCCTTGCTGAGGAGCGAGGTCGAGCTGTTTCGGGACATCTGGGGCAGCACTCTGAGGGGCGATTTCTTCTGTTGTTTGTCTGTTCCCCATGCCTTGAAAGTTCCCTGATCTCTGCTTCCTTGGGATCTTCTTGGGGCCCTGTCCTGGGTTACCTCCTTATCTGTACAGAAGACCCAACCTGGGACCGTCCTCTGGCAGTGAGGCTGTGGCCTCAGATGACCCGTTCAGTGGTGCCTGCGGGTCACCGGGCGGCTGTCCCTGTCCATCCGCTTCTCCCCGCCCCCATCTTGGCTGAGAGGCCCCAGAGCCTTAGTGCTACCACAGGTCCCTCCCTCAGGCTTCACGTGAGCAGGTGTCCCTTTTAATAGGTTGTTTTTTGTGGTCTTTTATTTTTATTTAATACCAATTATTGCTTTTTCTCTCTGCCCCAGAAAACATAGAATATTGGAAGGTGGACAGTAAAAAGCACCCAATATTTCTCCACTAGGAAAATAGTTTTTGTTCCCACTTTGGTGCTCTGCCTTCTGTCATGGGCCTTACTGGCACTTAGGAACCCCGCGTGTCTGTTTCCGCCATCTGCTTTTCTGCTTAGCCCCACGGCATCGACACGCAGGCCGTGCTTCACACACGTGTCCAGGCCGTGGAGCTGGGGTCCGCGCCGTCAGCCTTTGGTCCGCTTGTGCTTTGGAGCAGTTAGCGCCCAGCTTGCCTGACACCTTGGTGTTTTGATGACTCGGGTGGTTTCTCAGAGTGGATCACACGACGTACCAGTCTCCCTGCCACAGCCTGGTACCCTCGAGTACTGAGTGCCTCTGCTCCTTTCACAAGTGACAAGTTGCTCCCTTCACTTTGTGCGTTTTGAGGTTGTTTAATGTGCATGTGTTTTGTATGTGCCGCTCCCCTGCTCATTGGCTTCTTCAGCTTGTTGAAATCATCGATTCCCATCTAGTGTCCGAGGGGTGGCCCTGGCCTGGTGCCCTGTCCCGCTCTGGTGCAGAGCTGCCCCACCTGCCCTGTGCAGAAACCTTCTTAAGCCCGTCTTCTTAATCTCACCCCTGCCCCTTCACTCTCTTAGTGTTTTTTCCCAGAATAGGAAGAACGTACATTTTGACACCTGGTTTCAGATATTTGGTTCAAAAGGAAAGGAGTTATTTCCTTCACAGCTGGTGCAGACCTGGTGAGCTGGCAGCGCCCTGGCGCTCACCGGTCAGGCTTCGGTGCCTCTGGGCGGGGCAGGAGGTGCCAGAGGGGCTGCGGGCTAGGAGACAGATCCGGTCTCCACGGCTCTCAGGCATGGTTTGGTTTAGAAAGCTGCCCTTGCTGAGCCTCGAAGTCGCCTGCCCCTCTCACCCCACCCAGGTGCTAGGGCTCCTGATAGCACCCACATGCCTCCCTCGGCCCATGCCCTCTCTGGACTCAGCTGGGCTTCCCCACCTCCTGGACCGCCCCCTGCCTGGAGCGCCCATCTCCGTGGGAGTGGTTTCTGAAGTCCTCCAGATGGACTTTATCTCCCCCTTACTGAAACTCCGTAGCACCTCCAGGTTATTTCCTTGGAGAATGACCATCGCAAAAGCTGTACTTGTTTGAAAAGTTATTTTTTCACATTCTTGTAGTGTATGTTATATGAACGTTATAAAAAATTAGAAAACCCAAATAAGCAGAACTTAAAAAAAATTTAGTTATCCCAGATGTTGCTCCCTGGAGACTGTCATCTGTGCTGAAATCCTTTCAGATGTTTCATACAAACTGAGCATGCCCAGACTGTATGTAAAGATTTCTGTTTTACAAACTTTAAAAAATAAAGTGTAACAAACCTACGGGAAAGTGCTGAGACATGAGTGTGTATATCGCTTGATTATCACAAAGTACATGGACCCATAATCCCCCCCTCCTAGAGCCATTCTCAGGGACTGTCTCACCTGCCTGAGGGGGGACCCCCGGATCGAAGTCTCACCCGTCCTTGAGCTTTACGTGCATAGAACTAGCCCTGTGCGTCACCTTCCCATACAGAGATGTTTCTGCGTCTACACGCACACACGTGTGTGTCTATTTATGAGAATGGGTTCATTCCACGGGCCCTATTCTTGAACCTTTTTCATTTATCAGTAGACACAGTTAACCCCTGTGTCTGTACATGCAGATCTTCCTTATTTTTTTTTACAAATGACAGCACACTATTCCGTAGTCTGGAACGTGTCCCACTGTATTTAACCATCCCATCATTGTTGGACATTTAGGTCATTTTCATTTTATTTGGAATTGTAAACACTAATTTTATATGGAGGAGTTAAAATCTTCTGTGCATCCTTAATTATTTCCTCAGGATAAATTCCTGGGAGTGGGCTGGCGAGGTCAGAGGGTGCACAGGTTTTCCTGGTTGCCCCACAGCCCCAGCGTGTCCTTGGGCGTGTGACTCGGTGCTGGCCCCCTCCCGGCGGCACTGGGTGTCCCAGGCCAGTGGGCTGTCGGTGGGGCTCCAGCTGTGCGCTGGAGCTGCCGGCCCTGCTCCGCAGCTGCCCCCCTTACCCCCGGCCTCGGGTGGGTACTAATCAGACTTTGCTTTGTTTCCCACCAGCGTTGTGTGGTGCTGCGTTTTCTCAAGTTTCCTCCAAATAGGAAGAAGGTAAGATCCGTGGGTTTGCCACCCAGTCATTAAAACAATTATTTAAGAAAACATTGGTTGTTTTCTGATGCAGAAGTATTAATGCTAATTGCAGAGATTTAGCCATACAGGCTCAGTGCAGAAAGTGGCGTGCCTGTCCTTCCTGCAGGACCCGTCACTTCGACCTGCTGGGTTACTGTGGGTTGTGGTGGTGAGTCCCTGGGTGCTGAGTGGCAGCTGCCTGTCCGGTTCAGAGAGCCCTTCTTGTGGCTGGGACGCCCAGGGCCAGGTCTCATTCAGCTTTGCAGTGGTGACTTCCTTACACCCTGCTGCCTCAGTTTCCCCATCTGTAGAATTGTGTCTGTGACACTGTGGTAGATAGTCAGTGTTAGAAGTCACAGCAGGCAGTTCAGGTGGTGTGCTGGGTTGTATTCGCTGAGTCACCGAGCTGAGTGCCAGGGACGCCCTCAGAAGCCACAGCTGTCCTGTGGCACGCCGTGACCACACAGCTGCGGTATCTCCCCCTCGAGGCGGGATGTTGCTGTAGCGTGTGTCTAATCCTCAGAGGTCGCAGGGGAGGATGTGGAGTCGGCCTGCGGGAGCTGTTCTCTCTCAGGGTCCGGGGGGAGGGTAGGAAGGAGGTGAGAGAGGCTGGCTGTGAGCCCCTCCAAAGCACGAGCTCTTGTCTTAAGAGGGGAGAAGAGGCAGGAGCTGCGCTCACACCCGCACAGTGGGCGGCCAGTGGTGGTGAGTGGAACTGGGTGCAAGAGGGGGCGCAGGAGAGGTGAGTCACTGCCTCCTTAGCTTTAGGGAGAGACCTCCAGAAAGGAAGAGGCGTGGCCGGCTGGCTCTGGACATTAAGGGCACATGGGGGTCAGCTTCCTAGAAAGAGGAGGGGACTGTGGGGGAGCCTAGGACTGCTGTGACAGGCATCTGGGGACAGGCACTCAGTGCCAGTACCAGGATGGGGGTGCTGGGGGAGGCCGCCCGGGCGAGGGGCGTTTCCTGCCTCAGCTGCTGGGGAGGTCCCACGCATGGTTCCATGATCCTGTGGGTGCATCCAAGGGGAAGCTCCTCGAGCGACTCGAAGGGCTCTGGCCTCCAGCCTCCCTCCTGCCCCGCTCAGTGTCTCCTGAGCGCAGCCTTGCACGGGGGCCAGCGTTCCCTGGCTGCCTCTCAGCTGTCCTGTTTACATTTGTTGGGGCGAGGCCTTCCAAGGCAACCATTTGCCTTTATTTACTGTATAAACGGCTGCATAAACATATATAAATGGTGGGGAGTCATGTATGGTAAATCTGTCGACAAGAAGACCTTCCGTCGGAAGCTCTGTGGCCATACCTGTGCGGAGCCCCTGGATGTGTTCTGGGGTTTTCCATCAGGCTTTGCTCTAACATGGTTGTGCTGCGCGTGCCCCAGGACACAGGCCGCCATCTGCACGTGTCCTGCGGCGCGGGTGGCAGCTCACTCGGACCTGAGCCTGCATTAGGCACCTCCCAGGCTGCCCTTGATGAGGACGGCTCGCTGGCTCCTGAGAGACCTGCCATTGCCCCTTGAACTTCTCAGTGCCCTGGGTCAGGGTTAGGGACGCAGGCTGATTTCCTGTCTTACCCAGATCTCACAGCTTATTGCCTCTTTAAGAACCTCTGACTGGGGAGAAAATATTTTATTCTACATTTAGAGGCTGAAGAAGAAAATCTAAATACCTAGTCATTTTTGGCGGGAGACATTTTCAAAGTTGAATTCCTCAGGAGGTGTGCATGGGCTACTTGGTGGGTTCTTGTGTGTTCCTGGGGGAGGTGGGGGCGCAGACGTGCTTCTCAGCCTGCTGGCTGGAATCACACAGGGCTGTGTAGGATGTAGGGGCGGGCCTGGGGCCTGTGGACAGGAGCTCCAGCAGGTCCAGCGGTCTCTGTGGCGAGGCTTGCCTTCCTCTGAGTCCAGGGCCACCTGTTTGTGTTTGTGTCCACCCTGCATGTGCCAGGCTGGTGGTGGTATCTGGGTCGCTCCCCTGGGGGCCCAGGCACTGAGGCTTCCTGTGCTTCTCTTTTACAGACCCCGGAGGAGATCTTTCAGCACCTACAGAGCATAGTGGACTTTGGCAAAAATGTCATGAAAGAGTTTTTAGGGGAGAACTATGTTCATTGTGGGGTAAGTGATTTCTGTTCATGTGGCCTGAGTTCATGGGCACCTTCTGTGTCAGTAACCCCGCTCCTCAATGCAGCGGGGGCCTCTGTGCTCAGTGGGGCCCTGTGTCCATCACAGACTCCAGGCACTTTTATCGCTTGCGGCACTGTGAGGGGCGGAGCAGCTGTGTTATCCCTGTTTTCCAGCTGAGAGGCGTGAGGTTCAAAGACCGTGTGAGACCCCCGCCTGCTGGAACCCCGGTCCCTGCCTCCCTGCCCTCGTGGAGGCATCCAGCTTGCCGAGGGCTCTCCAGTGAGGCCCACACGCACCCCTCAGGCCTCTGCCTCTGCTGGGACAGCGGTCCCCGCCTGCAAGTGGTCTGTGTTGCTGGCTCTTTCCCCTCTCGGTAACTGAGCGGAGTGGCTGTTACAGGCGAGGCCTGCTGTTTGGACACTCAGGAACGGGCCATATAGGAAGCCACAGTGGCCCTGCGATTCCCGAGACCCTCATCAGGTGGCCTCCGTCCATGCCTGGGACCCCGTTCTGACGTCGCAGCTTTGCTGGCCGCTGTTTCTCTGCTTCTGCTGGCCCTGTCACTTGTCTTACGTCAGAGCCCTGACAGACTAGCAGGGCTGTCATTCGGAGCAGAGAGCACTGCCTCTGCTTTGCAAACACTGCACCTGGTATCCATCCTGAGAGGAACGGTGCTGAGGGTAGGCAGAAGGTTCTTTGAAGCCTAAGGGTTGCCTGCCAAAGTAGAACTTGAGTGGCTCTGACTGCAAAACCTCCTCCAAGGAGGGTCCTTTGTCAGCTCAGGATGTACTGTGGGGGGTCGCACCCTTGGGGCTGCGACCCTCTTCCAGGTGGCCTAGCTGTGGAGCTGGCAGGGCCGTGCTGGCTCTTGGCTGGGGCCCTGAGTGTCTCCCGCATGGACTCACCACAGGGCTCTGGGTGTCCTTGCGACTCAGCCCTGACTCCCCTAGCACACGATCTGGGAGATGAACTGGCCTGGCATCATGTCAGTCATGTCCACGGCATCCCAGTAGCTTTGCAGGAAGCCCTAGGCAGTGTGGGACTACACGGGTGAGAGTCGCCAGGGCCGTTCTGGGGGCTGGCACCACCCCCAGTGAGGTCCCCAGCTGTCCAGCTGACATGTGAAAGCCTGAAGCCCACCAGCTGTGAGAGTACCCAGGTCTCTGAGTCGCCTGTGCTGGGCGCTGCCCGCCTCTTGGCCTGGATGGTTGGAGTGGATGCAGATGTGCCGACCACCGGCATCCTCGAGGGAGCATGTCCGCCTGGCTGAGTGGGAACATTTCTCTGTTTCACAGCAGGCGGGGGCTCTAGACTTTTCTCCTTGGAGGGGTCAGTGGTGACGAAGGGTGGTGGGGAGCTAGGGGTTCTGGCCGACGGTGGCCTGGCAGGTGGGAACAGCATCAGCATGTTCCCCAGGGCCCGGGGCCTGCTCTGGATCCAGGATTGCTTCTGTTTGTCCACAGTGGATGGGGCTCTGGGTGTACGAGGTGAGCCTACAAGGTCACATTTCAAGAATGTCTGTCCCATCAGCACCTCCTCCACACGAAGACACTGCCAAAGTGAACCCAGCCTGCTCTTCTTCCAGGTGGACGTGGTGTCCCCAGAGGACTGCCACTCAGGCCCTGGATGGTTGAAATGTGGGACACAGCACGTCTCTGGCCTGCACAAGGCCATGTTCAGGCAAAACCAGCATGTGTAAATGATGCTGTTTTCTCTGACGCTGACTCGATTTAGGGCAGCAGAGCCCTGGCGAGAGCACGTCCATGCTCTGTGTCCTGGGACGAGACACAACCAGCCCAGCGGTGAGAGCACGAGGCCCGGAGAGAGTGACAGCTCTTGTGCCCATGCTGCCTCTGGCCCTGCCCAGCTGGTTTGGGGACTGGTCTGGGCCTGTCTCCATGTGAGCTGGAGGTCAGAGATGGCAAGAGGTGGTTCCCTGGTGCCTCCAGGTGTTTGCATCCTGAGTACCAAGGGTAGCGGAGACACTGATGGAGTTTTAGAAATTCACCTCATTTTTGTGGACTCAGTCCTCCCCAGGTTGGATGCCACCCGGGTGGCCTCGACTTCACATTTGACCTTGATGTGATGGAAGCGATGGTGGGGCCATGGTGCATGATGAGTAAGGGGATGCTCTTCTCCTGAGGGAGCTTCTGGAAGACTGTAGGCGTGCTGCTCACCTGCTGAGCCCCCTCCAGGATGGCGGCTCTTTGTCCTTCTCAGCAGCCCTCCCTTCGGGGGCGTATGCCCGCCAGCAGGAAGCTGGTGTGGCCACGCCTTCCAAGTTACATGTCTGTGAGAGGACTTCTGTGGTCTTAACTGTGGTTCTTCCTGAGTTAAGACTTTGTGCAGGTGCTGGCGGAGGGCCCTGCTGAGGATCACTGTCCTCCCAGGGTTGGGTAGGGGCCGCCTGTTTCTCCATCTGTCAGTCAGGATGGCGTGGTTCAAACTGGTTCAGGAATCTGGATGATGGCTTGGTAAATGTAGCCAAATGTTAAGAAGGATGCCTACTGTCAACATTTTATTCTCACTTAAAACACAAACAGAACTCATAAAATCAGGGATTTAAAGTTGTTTAGAGAAATACAGATCTGCTTTTTACCTTGGTGACTGTGCACTTAGGCTGAGCAGCAGCAGATGCTGTGTTGAGAGTAGCTGAGTCACTGAGGGCTCTGGACTCGATCCTGTTTGCTCCTCCCCATGTTTCTGTCACGGCATTGATGACTCCTCTGTTGGCCACAACTTCTTTTCCCAGCGGGTGAGTGTTGGGACTCCCACTGTGCATTGACGGAGGCGTTTGCAGCAGGTTGCCTTGGCCTCTTAGGCTTGCTCTCGTGGTGCGCAGGCCAAGGCATTTCTTTGAGAGAGGATCTTGGTGCATTTCTTTATCATTCTTGCCATGGCATCCATCTGTCACCTGCCCACTTGTACTTTTGGCTTCTTTAAAGTGGAGTGAGAGCTTGGATTTTTTGAGATGATCCACATTTTGAATTTCTGAATTTTTATAATTCCCGCTCTTTTTCATTGTTTCACTTTACCTAATTCAGGACCAAGTTTTTTAGTAACTCAACTTTTATCAGTTTATACCATCTTTATGTAAATGACAAAATCACGACTTAAGTTGGCACAGCAGGCTGGGAAGCAGACGATTGACTCCACCAGGCTGGATGGCAGAGGCATGTCTGTGTGACAGGGCAGCCACGGGCTGGTGTGGTTGCATCCATGTGACAGGGCTGCCACGGGCCAGTGTGGCTGCATCCATGTGATGGGGCAGCCACGGGCCATCGTGGCTGCATCCATGTGACAGGGCAGCCACGGGCCGGCATGGGTACATCCGTGTGATAGGGCAGCCATGTGACAGTGTGGGATGGAGAAGGCGTGATGTACCTTCTGACAGGATCCCGGCATTCTCATTCTAGGCAGGTCTCTTGCATCCCTGTGGGGCTTCTTCAGAAGTTAGAATGCTACTACCCTGGAAGCATGTGGAACATGGTGGATTAAATAAAAACTCTTACTTTGGGAAATTGCAAAGAAACAGCAAAGTGGAGAGAAGTTGCTCTTTGTTTTTCGCCCAAATGCACTGAGTGTTGTCCCCGTGAGTCCCGTGGCTGATGGGTGCAGGGACGTCTCACTGGCCATTGACGTGCGATCACTCTTTTCGAGCTCCTGCTTGGGCAGGAGTGCGGGAAGCCTTGGGTTGTCTGAGGAGACAGCTGGTAAGGAACGTTAGTGCAGGCAGAGACCTGCCTCTGGCCCTGCCCTGGCGTCCCCAGACACTGCGAGGATGAGGACTGAGCCAAGGTCGCGGTGAGCAGAGGATCGGCGTATGAGGGGTGCTCTGGGCAGACTGACTGGGTGCCTTGGGTTGTGCTGCTGGTCACCACCACAAGGGCCGCCAGCCGCTCTGAGGAGGGCCTGTGGCTCTTAGCGCACGGGAACATCAGTGCCTGGGTTTACTCTGGAAGTGTCTGTGAAGTGAGAGGGTGGCTTTCCCTCCTGAAACCCACACACTAGTGTTTTTGTCATGTGGTCAGATATATGTGACATAGTATTTACCATCTTAACTGTTTTCAGGTGCTCAGTTCTGTGGCATTGCGTTGTTGTGTGGCCCACTCTGAGCCTCTTGTGTTTGTTCTTACAGGAAGTTGTTCAGCTGCCTCTGGACTTTGTGAAGCAGCTCTGTTTAAAGGTACAGTCTGAAAGACCAGGTAAGGGTCTCTAACACAAATTTTGTTTGTAATTTAACGTGTTCCATTTGAGGAGTGTTAGACGTTATCGCTAATGTCAGGCACATGTAGATTTCAGCAGTTCTTTTGCCAGAGGCTTACTCTCGCAGGTGGGAACCCTAGGAGCTGGTGAATACTCTTCTGGGCATCGGATACCTGGATCACTGCGGAGGATAGATGACCAACAACCAGTTAAGAGAAACAAAGATGCATTTGGGAGGGAGCTGAAGGAGTTAGTGGGGAAGAGAAAGTAGCTGCAGGTGGCCTGGAGAAGTCAAAAGGAAAACCAGGGTAGACCTGACCCATGGAGTGTGGGCCAGGCGCTAGAGGGTCGGCAGTCCTGAGGATCTTCTCCCAGAAGCTGGAATCTGCCCCGCCTGCTTGTCCTCCCCGGGGAAGGTGGGAGACATGAATTTTTGTGGGCCGTTCCTCCCCCGTCCCCTATGTACCTCCCCCGGTTGCCTGGCATACCCTCCCCCCATCCCCTATGTACCTCGCCTGGCGTACCCTCCCCAAGGTCGCCTATGTACTTCCCCCTCCATCATCTCATGCACCTTTGCTGCATTTTGTTCCTTCGGTAATGACAGCAACCAGCTCTAAGGCATTCCTTTCACAGTCAGAAACAAAGGCATAAAGTCTGTATAGTAGAGGATGGAATTACCTCCTCCTGACACGTATCAGGCAGTCAGGGTACAGTTGCCAATGTAAAAATCCTTCCGTATTTGATTAAGAAAATTAAAGCAAGCAGCACACTTGTGCCCTGGAGCTTCCTGTTTGGGGAGCAGCGATGACAGGGCTCCACGTGTGGAAAGGGCCAGTGAGAGGGAGGGAGGCCGCAGCCGTGTTCAGAGCTGCGACTGTGTCTGGGCTGTTTCCTCATTTAGAGGAAGACATACTGAGGCTGGCTCTGGGGTCTGCCCCCCAGCTGCCAGCGCCCCTTACCATCGTCATTTTATATTTAGCATATAAATTTATGCCACTGGATAGTAATGAGGACTGTCCCCCGTTGTGATGATGACTTGTCGTCAGCCTCGTTAGGTGGAAGGAAGAAAGCCGCTTCCCCTGGGCCTGGAGGCCCACCCTCCGTGCCTGTCCACTGCAGCTGCTTGCAGCCAGTGCTCAGGGAGTAGCTGCGTCTGGGCTCTCTGAAGGAGCAGCTTCAAGAGGAAGGTAGAGCCTCCTCCTTCTTCCTCTCTGAGCGCCTGGCTGAGGCGCGTCACAGAACTGGGGTGCAATCTCTGAGACCACCCTCATTTTGCTGACAACTGCACGTTTCAGAGTCCCCAGCAGCAACCTTAGGTCTGATAATTTGCTAGAAGGATTCCACAGAGCTCCCTGTTATCCTCCTGGTTATGACTTGTCACAGCAAAGGGACACAGATTAAAGCCAGCTGAGGGATGAGGCACTGGGGTGGGTCCAGAAGAGACTTGGTGTGGCTTCCAGGTGTCCTCTCCTGCTGGAGTCATGGATAGCACTTGCTTCTCCCAGCAGCCATGTGTGGCCACACGCATGGAGGAACGCCAACCAGGGAGGCTCCCCATGCTGTGGTGTCCAGGTTTTGTTGGGGCCTGGTGTGTGGACACACTGACTGCCTTGCGGCTGCCCTCAACCCCCAGCCCCTCCGCACGTCAAGCTGATCCTGCAGGGCCCACACCCTAGCACGCATCTCGGTGTTACAGTCATGTGACTCAGCCTCCACGGCAAACACAGACGCTCCTCAGGCAGGATGTCCAGGCTTAGAAATGACCTTCCAGGACGCGGAGGCCCAGGCCAGGCCTCTCTTGGGCACGGCTGGCTCCTCCTCCACAGGAGGCCACACAGGGGGCCGCACGTTGCCACAGGGTCTGGTGATCTCTCTTGCAGTGGTTCTCAGGTATTTTCCTTGCTCTCTTTTCCAGAATCTCGCTGTGACAAGGACCTGGACACTCTGAGTGGTTATGCTCTGTGCCTTCCCAATTTAGCCCGACTTCAGACCTACCATTTTGCAGAGCACCGGCCCATTCTGTGTGTAGAGATCAAGGTGAACTTCTGTTAAGGGACAAAAGGTGTGGGGAGCAGGGAATCTGTGAGTCAGCTACCTGGAGAGCACTTTCCCACAGAAGCTCCTGGTGTTCCCCACGCTGGACCCTGCATCCCCTCTCGGGCCCAGGCAGCCCACCAGCTCCCAGAGACTCGGCTTCCTGCTCCTTCCGTGCCTGCCCCCGTCACCTTGCTGCTCTGGCTTGTCCCACCGGCCAGACCCAAGGGGCATGGCTTCCCGGACCCCCAGGGATAGGCTCATGATGGGGAGCCAGCCAGGGACAAACCCAGGCCCACGGCCACTTGAAGGAAGTGTGTAGGGTTCTACCCACCCTGTTTTCCCTGGTGGGTGCAGCTCAGCAGGCCCCTCCTGAACTCCTTCCCAGCTGTGCCCTCTTGGCTGCTCGGTGACACTGTACGCCACGTTCCTGGAGCTCACTTCGAGGGTCGCCTGTTAGATTGAGTGGCACTCCGTTCCTTTGCTTCAGTCCTGCTCAGGGGGACGTCGCTAGAGGGACAGAAACCCGAGTGACTCTCAAGGCCTGGTTTGTCAAGGCCAGCAATCCCAAGGTGGGGGCAACAAAGGCCAGAGATGGCTGGAGAAGGGCCAGGCCCCAGGCCTCAGCCCTGCTGCCCAGCATCCAGGGTGGCTGCCTGAGTCTCCCTCGGGAAGCCCAGACGTCCAGGCCAGGCCTTTATTTGTCTCTTTCCTCCAAACCTCTGTGGCGGTGACTTCTGGGTTATGCCCTTGGCCTTGAGCACTCAGAGCCTGGATTGATGTTCTGCTTCCCCAACCAGAGGGTGAGTGTCCCAGGCGTCACAGACGACAGGCAGCGTGGTCTCTAGTGCCCGATGCTAAGCCTGGGTCTTGCACATTGGATGTGTCCAGAAACTATGGCTTTTGAGAGGCAACCAGAGTTCCAGACATTCTGGGGGCCCAGCCACTGTCAAATGGCCGCCTCCCTGTTCATGAGTTCTTGTCAGAGGGAGTGGGGTTCTGCTTCCTGGAGCTGGGGGCTCGAGGCCGATCTGCACTCCCAGAGTCTTTCCAGTCGCCTTCTGTAATGAAAACACTCTGTGCTGTACTTTGTCAAGCCAGCAATTGAGGCACCACTTTTTTCCCCACTGAGAGTCTGGCCTTGGATTCTCTAGCAGCAGAGGTGAGTATATGATACAGTGAGGGAAGCATCAGTTCCTACTGGGGACTGAAGATAAAAGCAGCTTTCAGGAATGTTTACATCTGACGCTTGCTGATTCTCCTGGGTGTTGTACTTCATTGTCTTGTACAATCATGTGTCACTTAACGATGGGGATACTTTCTGAGAAACACGTCATTAGGTGATTTTGTGGTTGTGCAAACGTCATAGAGGGCACTTACATAAACCTAGATGGTGTAGCCTGCACACCTAGGCTGTGTGGTGCTGATCTTATGGGACCGCCATCACATGTGCAGTACATAGTTGACCGAAAGATTGTTCTGTGGCACGTGACCACAGTTAGTTGTATATCTACTTAAAGGTATGTGATTTCTCCCTGAGCAATTTTTCCTCCCTTGTTTATTTTGCAGCCAAAATGTGGGTTTATCCCCTTCTCCAGTGATGTTACGCATGAGATGAAGCATAAGGTGTGTCGTTACTGCATGCACCAGCACCTCAAGGTGAGAAGAGCTGGTGGCCCAGGTTCCTTCCATGCACAGAGCTGTGATGGGTGGCTGGGCCTGAGGTGTGACCACCTAGAGTTTTCAGAAGAATGAAGAAAATGTAGATATTTATGATTTACTTTTTTCCACAAATAGTTCATATTCACCTTTTGGTTTTTTTTTGAGGAAGATTAGCCCTGAGCTAACATCTGCTGCCAATCTGCCTCCCTTTTTTGCTGAGGAAGACTGGCCCTGAGCTAACATCTGTGCCCATCTTCCTCTACTTTATATGTGGGACGCCTACCACAGCATGGCTTGCTAAGTGGTGCCATGTCTGCACCTGGGATCTGAACCAGCGAACCCCGGGCCACTGAAGCGAAACATGCAAACTTAACCGCTGCACCACTGGGCCAGCCCCTTTTTTTTTGTTTTAAGTTGAGGTATAATTCATATACCCTAAGATGAACCCTTTTGAGGAGTATAATTCAGTGGATTTTAGTATATTCAGAGGATCGTGCAACTATCACCGCTATCTAATTCCAGAACATTTTCATCACCTCAAAAAAAAAATTGTGTCCCCATTAGCAGTTGCTTTCCAGTCCCCCATCCTGCCAACCCCTGGCAACCACCTGTCTGTGTGGATTTGCCTGTTCTGGACATTTCATTTCAATGGAATCACACAGCATGTGGCCTTTTGTGACTGTTCTCTTTCACTTGGCGTAATGGTTGTGAGCTTCATCCATGTGGTAGCGTGTTAACCACTTCACTCCTTTGGTGGCTGATCAGCAGTCCCTTGTGTGGGGGTATTCCGTCTGTCCCTTCATCTGTGGAGGGACATGTGGGTTTCCGCCTTTCGGCTGTTGTGAACGTGCGTGTACATGTACTTGTTTGAGTCCCGGTTTTCAGTTCTCTCAGGTAAATTCCTAGGAGTGGAATTCCTAGGTCTTAGGGAAATTCTGTACCTTTTTGAGGATGCATCAGGCTGTTTACCACAGCTATTGCACTATTTTGTAGTCCCACCAGCAGGGTATGCAGGTTCTAATTTCTCCACATCCTCGTCTGCACTTGTTATTGTCCCTGTTTGTGATTATAGCCATCCTAATGAGTGCAGGGGTGTCTCATGGTGGTTTTGATTTGCATTTCCTTAATGGATGGTTAGTGATGTTGAGCATCTTTCCACATGCTCATTGGCCGTTTGTTTATCTTCTTTGGAGAAATGTCTATTTAAGTCTTCTGTCCATTTTTGAATCGGGTGGTTTTTTTTTGTTGAGTTTTTGGGCTTCTCTATATATTCTGGATATTAATCTCTTATCAGATTTGTGATCTGCAAATATTTTCTCCCATTCTGTTGGTTGCCTTTTTATTATGTTGAGTTGATAATGTCCTTTAATGCACAAAAGTTTTTAATTTTGATAAAGTTTAATTTGTCTACTTTTTCTTTTGTTGCCTCTGCCTTTGGTGTCATGTCCAAGAAAACTTTGCCTAATGCAATGTCATGAAGCTTTTCCCCTATGTTTTCTTCTAGGAGTTGTACAGTTTTAGCTCTTATGTTTAGGTCCTTGACTCATTTTGAGGTAATTTTTGTATATGGTGTGAGGAAGAGGTCCAGCTTCATTCTTTTGCCTATGGATATCCAGTTTTCCCAGCACCGTTTGTTGAAAAAACTGTCTTTTTCCATCAAGTGGCCTTGGCACGCTTGTGGAAAACTGTTTGACCATATATGTGAGGGTTTATTTCTGGATTCTCTATTCTATTCTCTTGGTCTATATATCTGTCTTTATGCCAGATCACACTGTTTTGATTACTATAACTTTATTTTTTTCTTTTCTTTTTAAAGATTGGCACCTGAGCTAACAACTCTTGCCAATATTCTTCTTCTTCTTTTTTCCCCCCCTGCTTTTTCTCCCCAAAGCCCCCCAGTACATAGTTGTGTAGTTTTAGTTGTGGCTCCTTCTAGTTGTGTCATGTGGGATGCCGCCTCAGCATGGCTTGATGAGCGGTGCCATGTCCACGCCCAGGATCCGAACCAGTGAAACCCTGGGCCGCCCAAGCCTCAGCCACGGGGCTGGCCCCTATTATAAGTTTTGAAATCAGGAGATGTGAGTCCTCGAGCTTTGTTCTTTTTCAAGATTGTTTTGGCTATTGGGGGCCCATACAATTAGATATGAATTTGAGGATTGGATTTTTCATTTCTTTGAAAAAAGACATGTAATTTTGACTGAAACTGCAGGAATCAGTAGACCACTTCAGGTAGTACTGCTGTATTCATGATGTTAAGTCTTATAACTGGTGAACACAGGCTGTCTTTCCACTGATTTAGACCTTTAATTTCTCTCAGCGACATTTTGTAGTTTTCAGTGTTCAAGTCTTTCACTACTTGGGTGAAGTTTATTTCTGGGTATCTTATTCTTTTGTAATATTATAAATGTGATTGTAAATGGAATTGCTTTCTTAATTTCCTTTTCGGATTGTTCATTGTTGGTGTATAGAAACACAACTAATTTTGGTGCATTGATTTTGTACCCTGCAGCTTTGCTGAATTTGTTTATTAGCCCTAGGAGTTTTCTTGTAGATTATTTGGAATTTTCTATGTATAGGATCATGTCCTCTGTGAATTGAGAGTTTTACTTCTTCCTTTTCAATTTCAATGCCTTTAGCTTCTCAGTTTCCTCAGCTGGGATGTTGATAGGGAGCCTGTTGAAGCGCGGATCAACTTGGAGGTATTGCCACCTTCACGGTATTAATAATCTGTGAATACAGGATGTTTTTTCCATTTATTTAGGTCTTTAGTTTCTTTCAGTGATGTTTTATAGTTTTCAGTGTAGAAGTCTTATAATTCCTTTGTTAAATTGATTCTTAAGTATTTTATATTTCTGGATGCTACTGTAAATGGAATTTTCTTTTATTTCATTTTTAGGTTATTTATTGCATAGAAATACAACTGATTCTTTAATATATACATTTAATTGTGAAATACATGTAACATCAAATTTACTGTCTTAACCATTAAGTGGACAGTTCAATGGTGTTAAGCACATTCATGTTGTTGTGCAGCTATCACCACCATCTGTCTCCAGAACGTTTTTAATCTTGCAAAGCTGAAACTCTGTACATTAAAAAACTTGACATTTCTTTCTTTCCCCAGCCCCTGGCAACCACCATTGTAGTTTTTATCTCTGAATTTTACTTATTGTACGGACCTCATATAAGGGGAATCATACAGTCGCTCACCTTTTATGATGGGCTTATTTCACTTAGCGTAATGTCTTCAAGTTTCATCCATGCTGTCATATGTGTCAGAATTTCCTTTCTTTTTGAGGCTGAATAATATTCCATTGAATGTATTACCACATTTTCTTCATCCATCATCCACTGATGGACACTGGGGTTGCTTTCACCTTTTGGCTGCTGTGAATAATGCTACTTTGAACATGGACGTACAAGTATCTCCTTGAGACTCTCCTTTCAGTTCTTTGGGGTCTACACACAGAAGGAGAACTGCTGGATCATATGGTAATTCTGCTTTTAGTTATGAGGAACCACTAGGCTGTTTTGCAGAGCAGCTGGACCATTGCACATTCCCAGCACAGTATACAGGAGTTCCGATCTCCTCACATCCTCGCCAACTCTTGTTCTTTTCTGTCTTTTGATAGTAGACATCCTAATGGGTGTGAGGTGAGAAATGCAATTGGTCTTTGCATATTGATCTTTTATGCTTTCTTGATGAACTTATTTGCTCTGATTTTTCTTTTTCTTTTGGTAGTTTCTTAGGATTTTCTCTGTATATGATCAGATCACTTGTAAATAGAGAGAGAGATAGTTTTACTTCTTCCTTTCCAATCTGGATGCCCTTTATTTGTGTTTTGTCCTAATTGCTTTGGTTAGAATTTGCAGTGGACATCCTTATCTTGTTTCTGATGTTAGGGGCAAGGCTTTCAGTTTTTCGCCAGAGTGTAGGATTCACCATGAGTTTGTCATAGTTGTTCTTTATGAGTGTTTCCTTTTTTTTTTTGCACATGGAAATGTCAATTTTGTCAAATGCTTGTCCTGCCCGCATCAGCTGAGATGATCGGAAGGTGTTTCCTCTTCCTGTTAATCTGATGTAGTGCGTAGACTGGTTTTCATATGTTGCACCACCCTTGTGTTTCAGGATAAATCCCACATGATTATACATGGATAATCCCTTCAACATGCTGCTGAATTTGGTTTGTTAGTTTTTGTTGAGGACTTTTTCTTAAGGGATACTGGTTTCTAGTGATGTTTTTGTCTGGTTTTGGTATCAGGGTAATAACTGGCTTTACAGAATGACTAGAAAGTGGTTCCTTCTCTCCACTCTTCAGTTTTTTGGAAGAGTTTGAGTATTGGTGTTGATTCTTTAAACATTTGGTAGAATTCACGAGTAGAGCCATCTGGTCCTGGAGTTTTCTTTGTTGGAAGAGTTTTGATTCCTGATTCAGTCTCTTGTTATTGGTCTGTTCAGATTCTCTGTGTTCTCTTGAGTCAGTTTTGGTAGTTGTGTAGTTTGTCCATTTCCTCTAATTTGTTGGCTTACGATTGTTCATGGTATTCCTCTAAAATTCTTTTTATTTCTGCAGGGTTGATACTTTTGTCCATTCTTCCATTCCTGAGTTTAGTCATTTGAGTCCTGCCTCTTTTTTCTTGATCTAGCCAAAGGATTGTCATATTTGTTGATCTTTTCAAAGAAATAACTTTTGGTTTTGTTCACTTTCTCCATTTTTCCCTCTTATTCTCTGTTTCATCTATCTCTGCTCTAATCTTTACTATTTCCTGCCCTCTGCTTACACTGGATTTGGTTTGGTCTTATTTTTCTAGTTTGTTAGGGTAGAAAATTAGGTTATTGATTTGAGATCTTTCTTCTTTTTAATTTGGGTGTTTAAAAGTATAAACTTCCCTCTAAGTACTGCTTTTTCTCTGCCTCCCATAAATTTTGGTATATTGTGTTTTCATTTCTTTTTGTTTTTAAAGACTGGCATCTGAGCTAACATCTGTTGCCAAGCTTCTTTTTTTTTTTTCCCTCCTTCTTCTCCCCAAAGCCCCCCAGTACATAGTTGTATATTTTAGTTGTAGGTCCTTCTGGCTGTGCTATGTGGGGCATCACCTCAGCATGGCCTGATGAGCGGTGCCACATCTGCGTGCAGGATCTGAATTGTGAAACCCCAGGCCACTGAAGCAGGACATGCGAACTTAACCACTTGGCCACAGGGCTGGGCCCCCTGTGTTTTCATTTCTGTCTTAATTTATTTTCTGATTTCCCTTCTGATTTCTTCTTTGACTCATTGTTGATTAGGAATGTGTTCAGTTTTCACGTATTTGTGAGTTTCTCAAATTTCCTTTTGTTATTGATTTCTAATTTCATTCCACTGAGTTTAGAGAACACTTGGATGATTTCATGTCTTTTAAATTTATTGAGACTAGTTTTGTGGTTTAACATATGGTTTCTCCTTGAACATCCTTGACCTGGTGATTCCTCGTAGATTTGCCAAGTCAGGGCACACCCACAGTTAAAATTTTGATGGAAAACAGCAAGTTGCCTTTCAAAATGTTGTGCCAATTTATCTTCTTGCTGATAATACAAAATTACTTGTTAGCCACACCTCACTTTGCTGGATATTATAATTTTAAAGATTTATTCATCTGATTACCAAAATTTAGCCATGTCATTTAGCTTGCTTCTGCTTCCCTGCTCACTGTGGAGGGCTGGGCTGGCAGCCACGTGAGGCTCTCAGAGGAGGGTTGAGGTTTCCTTGGGTTGGAGTCCAGCCCTCCCCCTCTCCTGCCCCAGCTAGTGATGTGCACCCAGAGGTGGTGGCATCTGCTAGGACCTTCAGCCACCTGTGTCATCTCACAGTCCTTTGGCTGTTCTGTGTGTTAAGAGTTAGCCCAGTGCTGCCCCCAGTCCAATCACTGACACCATACGGTGGTTTTTTAACAGGTGGCAACTGGGAAATGGAAGCAGATAAGTAAATACTGTCCCCTCGATCTCTATTCTGGGTAAGAAAACATTTCTCCTTTGTCCTTAGTGCCACCTTCCCTGGAGGTAGGGATGGTGGGGGTACTTTCTGTGAGGTGGGGACACTCTGTGAGGCAGGGGTTGTGGGGGGTGTTCTGTGAGGTGGGGACACTCTGAAGTGAGGGTGGTGGGGAGACATTCTGTGAGGTAGGGGCAACGGTGAAGGCATTCTGTGAGGTGGGGGCGGTGGTGGGGGCAGTCTGTGAGGTAGGGGTGGTGG
Source organism: Equus quagga (assembly GCF_021613505.1). Taxonomy (NCBI): domain Eukaryota; kingdom Metazoa; phylum Chordata; class Mammalia; order Perissodactyla; family Equidae; genus Equus; species Equus quagga. The sequence goes on from NC_060272.1 coordinate 135,841,859, forward strand.
GGGGGCATTCTGTGAGGTGGAGGCAATGGTGAGGGCATTCTGTGAGGTGGGGGTGGTGGTGGGGGCATTCTGTGAGGTGGGGGCAGTGGGGAGGCAGTCTCTGAGGTAGGGGTGGCGGTGGGGGCCTTCCGTGAGGTGGGGGCTACTCATCTGCAGATAGCCAGGCCCCTGGGTAGGGCTTCAGGTTCTGCCTGGGGTCAGGGTTGCCTCCATAGGTTCTCGAAGGTTACCTTTGGGATCTAGAGGCTGGGGAGATGTTGCCATGAAGAAGGGGCAGAGAGCAGGTTGGGGATTAGGGGCCGTGTTGTGTGTGCCTCTGTGAGGAGGAGTGGAGAGAATGCGGCTCCTTGACCGGCAAAGTCTGGAGACCTTGAGCAGCTGCTCTCAGGCGCATCCCCTGAGCCAGAGGCAGGTGAATGCAGAAGCAAAGACTGCTTGTAATTCTATCAAAACTTTCCCCTTTTAGAAATAAGCAGAGAATGCACTTTGCCTTGAAAAGCTTGTTACAGGAGGCCCAGAACAACTTAAAGATCTTTAAGGTAAGAGTTGCTTCTGTTTTATGGCACTTCTGGGGTGGGGCCACTGGGTGTCTGGACTGAGCCAAGTGAGCTCATGGTGCTCTGGTCCCTGATGGGGCTCTGTGACCTTGAAGATGAGGGTGTCTGGGCATGGTCCTTTAGTTCCACGGGCTTGGCATCCTGAAACTCCTGGAGTGTGTGACATTGATTCCTTGACCTGCTCAAGGGCCAGCATCCTGACGGGCTAAGGCTGCCCCAGCCCATGGCACCTGGCTTCGCCTCGGCACTTTGTCTTGGCCTGCTTTCCTCCCAGGAGCTCCCACTTTCCCCTTGCTGGGTACATCTCCTCCCGCTGTAAGGCAGTCTCAAGGGTCAGCGTCTCTCAGTGGTTTCCCCTGGTCCCGTGGCCAGCAGTGGCCTCAGTTGTGTCCCCACTGCCCTAGACACCCACACCTGTGAGCTCTGACAGTTCTGATAGGGGCATCTCAGGAGAGGCACGATGCTGCTGAATCCTAACCTCGCTGTTGAAGGAATGCCCCGTCCACACCTCTTCTTGGATTGGGTGGACCCCATTCACCAGCTCAGGGTAGAGCAGGGGCTGTCCTCGTCTGTCTCATCACTGCTGCCCAACAGCCACTTGTCATCTCACAGTTTCCGTGTTCCGGAATTGAGGAGCAGCATAGCTGGTTCTGGCTCAGGGTTCCTCTTGAGGCTGTATCCCATCTGAAGGCTTGGCTGGGGCCAGGGGCCCTGCTCCCAGGATGGGCCTGCAGCTATGGGCAGCAGGCATTAGTTCTTGGCCACATGGGGCTCCATGGGGCTGCTCAGTGTGGCCGCTGTGGTCTGAGAAGAGAGCCATCAAGATGGAAGCTGTAGCATCTTTTATAACTTAATCTTGCCAGGGATGGTCTGTTGTTCTGCCTGTATTCTGTTGGTCACACAGACCAGACCTCCTGGAGAGGACTACAGGGTGTGATTGTCGAGGGAGGGGGGCCAGTGGGGACCGTCTGGAGGCTGCTGACTATACCGTCTCACAGATGGGAAACTGGGTGCAAGTTGTTCGTCACTCCCCAGGGTTGGCTGCTGCTCAGATCTGTGGAGACCAGGGATCCCTTAGGGGCTTTTACCCTAGACACCAGAGGCCCCCAGAAAAGTTCTGGGGTGAGGCCCATTGGGCGTTCCTGCCTGCAGCCCTGAGAATGTCGGTGCCATAAGGGGTTTCTTTGCTGGACTTGGTTTTAGAAGGCAAGATGGCCTTGAAGATGAAGATTTCCACATTAGTGATGCTGGCAACTTTCTCCACTCTGGCGGGAGCCAGGCCCAGCCTGTCAGAGAGGACAGAAGCCCTCTGGGATGCTGGCGGCTGACAGACGTCCACCCTGGCCGGAAGTTTGCCCGCTCAGGGTTGGACTGACGCCGTGTCCCCCTTGGTGGCACCATGTCACGCAGCCTCTCGAGTAATGGGCTGGGTCTCTGGGAGTCTGGGCCTCAGGCCGAGTTTGCTTGAGCTGCCAGTGTGCTGCCTGTCCTGGTCTCGGGGTTTGCGTTTCAGGCCAGGACTCTGGTCTGCAGTTTTTAGAACTTTTCTTCGTTTTCACATTCCGTGGGATTTGCCTGTTGGTCAGTGACATTGTGTGTGAGGGTGGGTGTCCCCGCAGGGCTGCAGTGTGCAGTGTCGTCGGACAGGGCCCGTGTGAAATGTCGCCTCCCTTCGCCTGCCAGTGGTGGGGAGCGAGGTGGTTTCCTGCCGGGCTGTTGAGGCTGACGATCCCCTGTCTCCCTCCCCACCGGAAGAACGGTGAGCTGATTTACGGCTGCACAGACGCCCGTGGCCCGGTGGCTGACCGGAGGGAGCTTGCCCGCCACCTGAAGCCATTCTTCTTCCCATCCAACGGCCTGGCCGGTGGGCCCAACTGCACGAGGGCCGTGATCCGGGAGCTGGTGCGCGTCATCACGCGGGTGCTGCTGAGTGGTTCAGACAAGGGCCGGGTGGGCGCCCTGAGGCTGGGGCCCGGGCCACAGGGCCCACATGTCTGCGAAGCCAGCCCTTTCAGCAGGACACTGCGCCGCCAAGGTAGGTCTGGGTGGGTAGGTGGGCGGGCAAGGGTGCGGCCTGGCCTCACGGAGCTTCTGCAGGAGCAGCCTGGGCACACCAGGGCTCCCCAGCCCTGGCCTCTCACCTTGCAGCCCCGGGGTGGGAGGCTCCATCCCTCATCTTTCACGTGGATTTGTTAATTGCAGCACATGTGTGGGCCATAGGGCTTTCCCTGAAATACCATCCCACGTGTCTGCATCCTCTGTGGTTTGCTGAGCGCTTTCTCTGCATTGTCCCCTCCATCCTCATTGTGGCCCTGAGGGTGGGTTTTCCTTGGCCTGTTTCTTAGACATGGAGAATTGAGGCACAGGAGTCAGAGTCCCATAGAGCAAGGCCCTTCAGGGCAGAGGGTGGCCCCAGCTGGCAGCAGTTCGCAGATAGGCGTGACCGCAGGCACATGGGGACTGTCTCTCCAGGTGCCTCTTCCTTGAAGCCCTGTCCTCACAGACTCCCTAGTGGGCTGCTGGGACTCCGGGGCGCCCGGGCTCCAAGGCGGCCTGGTGGCAGGTTTGGGTTTCTGCTATGAATGTCCTCGGGCTCTGTGTTTGCCCCTTTCTCATCTGCTGGTGGCTCCACGACACACTCAGGTCTGTGGTACGTGGAGCCATAGCCAGGAGCTTATTTGGGACTCAGATTATTCAGTGTCTGTCCTAAAGCCCCGTGTGCCCTCTTGGAGCCCTGATGACACCGTAGGGTGTGATGTGGGGGGAACGGCAGCCCTGCTCCTACGTGGCTTTCAGCTGCTGTCATTTTTGCCTTGTGGCCACCCAGGCACAACAAAGCACCTTTGTCCCTCATGCCAAGTTTTTCTCGGCACAGGTGAATTTTGTGGGTTTTTGTCTTATTGCAAAAGTGATACCTGATCATCTTAGAAAATTTTGGTGAAATTATGCTCATACTTCGGCACATAACTGGATTTCAGTAGACGGAACGTGTCTGGAAGGACTCCACGTGGATGCTGTTTGCTGGGGCACTGTTGACCCCGGGGGACCTTTCTTCCCGACGTCCCCTGGACACATACGTGGACACATGCGTGACCTGCAGGATGTGTGGTCATGCTCTGCGTGCTGTTTCATAATCTGATGTTTCTGCCTGATTAGCATAAACTCATCAGTCTCAGCAAGTGTGTTTGGAACTGTCACTGACCACATGGAGGTGCTCCGCTGCGTGGGCGGCCTGTGACTTAACAGATCCCTCCGGCTGGGTCCGTGTGCTTGTATTCTGTCCCACGTGGCAAGTGTGTCTTTTGGCGGTCAGCACATCAGGACCGCACACAGCCACAGCTACTCCCTGCAAGGACTCGGACCGTCTGCAGCGCTGTTCTTTTTGTTCATGGGATGTGGTTGCTCCTTCCAGGGGTGAGAGATGGGTGGGACCCTGTCTCTCTCCAGCCCTTGTGGCACCTGGTCCCCGGCAGGGGACCCAAGAACGCTTGAGTGTGGAGTGGCCTTTGTTCCCCCAGCATCTCTGAGATGATGGCTCCCTGCTGCCAGCTTATCAGCAGTGGCGTTGACCACCGTCCTCGGTGTGGCCACCCGCCTGTCAGCATGGGCTGTGGCTTTGGGCTCTGCAGTTGCCATCTTGTGTATTTGGGGATGTCGGCATGTTTGGGGTGTCGGGGTCATTTTGTGCCTTCTCTTATTTGGACTGAAGGTCTGTCTGTAGACTTAGACGTGGGCTGGTGTGGTGGGAAGCAAGGATGCTGAGAGGAGGAGAGGCACAGATAGGGGGGACGTGGGTGTCCGCCCTTTGCTGTGTGCCTGGCCCCGTGTGCCCACGAGTCCTGGTCCCAGCAGCTCCGTGAGGCAGGGTGCGGTCTGTGCCGCTGCCTTTTTCAGTCCTCGACAGTAAACCTCTCCTTTTCCCTGATGTTCTTGGTAGGAAAAAACTCCCCGGAGTGCTCGGGGTTACCGAAGGGCTGTCTTCTGTACAAAACCCTCCAGGTGCAGATGTTGGACCTGCTGGACATCGAAGGCCTCTACCCTCTGTACCGACGGGTCGAGAAGTACCTGGAAGAGTTTCCCGAGGAGAGGTGAGGCCCAACCGGTGGCGCCCCTGCCTGTCCTGGGCCTGTGTGTGGCCCCAAGCAGCCCTGAGCAAGACAGGAGTGTGGCGAGAGCCCTACAGGAGGACGGCCCAGGCCTCCTGGGAGGACTGCCCATCTGGCCACCCCTCTCCCTGCCCCAGGCACCAGGCCTGGCCTGTGGACTCAGTGCCATGGGAAGCAGGACCAGGGTCCTGTCAGATCAGTAGTCACTTGCTGCTTCTAGAAGTGAAAGCACGTCCTGTGAGCCTGGCAGGCCTGCAGGGGGCAGTGCTGCTCCACCACTGGGCAGTCGCTCGCCCAGCCCTCAGCGCTGTCAGCGTCCTTCACCGTAGCCTCGTCTGTCCCCGGTGACTTGACGGGGATCCCTGGGGTCCACATCTTTGGCGTGTGGCAGGACCAGGGCTGTTCCCCTGGCCTGGACCCCCTTCCTCCACGCGGCCCCCTCACTAGGGTCTCCAGCCCGGGCACCATTTGTCATAAATGCAGGACTGTCGGCCCCGGCCTGCTGGGTTCCCAACCCTGTTAAAACTGCTGCTTCAGAACCAGGTTTAGCATCAGCGAGAGGAGGGCCCGTTCGATGTTCTTTAAAGCAGACATGTGACGGTTCCATTGTCAGCAGTTTAAGAAACAAGCCCAGGCAGCTTTGTCATCCTGTTTTTTTGGTGCTTTTTCCTTCAGAAAAACGTTGCAAATAGATGGGCCTTATGATGAAGCGTTTTACCAGAAGCTGCTTGATCTCTCCACTGAGGACGATGGGACGGTGGCCTTTGCACTGACCAAGGTGAGCATGCCCTTCCAGAAACACACTGTGTGCTCCTTGGCTCCTGACATTCACTTGGGGTTTTCCCGAGAAACCTTGTTCCCCCACCTACCCAGACGGTTAAAGCAGGAAAATTGGGCATTAAATAGAAGTGGCTCAAGTTTCCCCAGATGGACTGGGCCAGGTGAGGACCCGTCACCTCAGCTTTTAGGGAAGGTCTTCTTTCATTGAGTTGGCTCCAGCCCACCCCAGGCCCAGCCCTCCCCCCGACCTTGTGCTGGGGTCCCGGACCGGGCCACTACTCTGTGCTTCCTTCTCAGCAGCCTTAGAACAGCTGATGCCAGCCATCCTCTCCTTGCGCCCTGGCTTGGGGCCCAGACTCGCCCCTGTGGCTGTGTGGGGACGGCTTCCTCCCCTGAGAACGCAGGCCCAGGGTGGCTGGGAGCATCTCTTGGGGACGAGACCTGGTCCTGTTCTTCCTGGTTCTGTGGAATTGGGGATTCGGAGACTCTGTGAACTTGGCTAGAAAAAGACTGTCTTTATCTTCACTAACTCCTAAGTGACACGTAAGGTTTCCTTCTGTTACGAGTGGGCAGTGACCACGCCGCAGGGTCACCAGGACCCCAGCTTTGGCACGAGGAGGAATCAGACTTCCTTTCACACTGCGGTTTTGCAGTATCTCGCACTCTCTTTATATTCATCCTCCTGAGGTTTTGTTGAGTGCTATCTGATACGTTTGTTTCAAAAAATGTTTCGATATATGACCTGGTCGCTCTCTGTTTTTATTTTCTGCATTTAAACTTGTTCCTCTGCGAGGGGCCCCCAGGCTCTGCTGGGCTCTCAGAGGTTTTGTAGACGCCACAGTGGCCAAGCAGCCCTGCTCCAGTGGGAGTGAGGCGATGGGTGCAGGAGCCAAACTCGGCGGCCTCCTGTGCACGCGGGCACTGCCCTGCAGCCGTGGGCCCGCCTGGCGGTCCTGGTGCTGTGTGGTCCCCATGTGAAGAGCTCTCACCCTGGTCTGGCCAAGGCTGCTGCGCCCTCCTCTGCAGCTGTCAGCTTCCAAGGAGGAGGACTGAGGAGGTCCCTCCGAAGCCAAGGGCTGTCGGGGTTAGTGGAGGTGTGCGGGGTGGAGTGGAGCCTCTGTTCCAGACCAGAGCAACAGAGTCTGCCCCGTGTGTCTGCAGCTTGGGTACGCAGATTTAGGAGTGAATAGCAGCATTGCTTCTTTTTTCAAGAGAAGAAACAGGACTTTATTTCCTTTTTTATACATTTCTATGTTTTTCAAAATCCCTACTAAATATGCATGGATTACGTCTTATTTCAGTTTTTAACCTCCTAAATAATCTTGTGGTGAGAGATTTGAGCAGTCATTCCACACTGTGGGCACGGCTGAAGGCAGTACGCTGGGGCCCACTGAACATGGCTGCGGAGAGAATGCCCTGTGCTGGTGGATGGGCAGCTTGATAGCCCTTACAAAATGGAGCAGCCGAGGCCCTGCGGCCTGCACCTGAGGCCCTGCACCTGAGGCCCAGGTGCTTGTCACAGAGAGGACATGACCTGTGCTCACCACAGCCCATGCAGCGGTGTTCACAGCCGCCTTGTTTGTCACAGCTGGAGGTGGCTGCCAGCCCCTGTGGCGGCCATCACACGCCAGCTCTGCACCTGCACAGCATCCTGTGTCCTCCAGGGGGTTGTGCCGAGTGATGGGAGCCACACCCAGGGGTCACACACTGTCGCCCTGTTTCTGTGACACTCTTGAAATGACCAAGATGAGTGGCTGCCGTGGTTGGGAGGAGATGGAAGGAGGGTAGGTGCGGTTAAAAAGGTCGACGCGAGGGATCCTTGTGGTGGAACTGCCCTGTCTCTTGACTGTGGTGGTGGATGCGTGACCCTTCATGTCTGAGGAAGTACACACGCAGGAGTACATGTAAAACTGGGGAGATGGGAATAAGATCATGGAGTGTGTCAGTGCCACTGTCCTGGCTGTGATGTTGTGCTTTGTGGTTTTTCAAGATGTCACCACTGGAGGAGACTGGGTAAAGGGGACTCAGGATCTCTGCATGACTTCTTACACCTGCCTGTAAATGTGACAGTATTGCTTCCCAAGCCATGATATCTGTGGTTATCACTGTGTGTCTTTTCAGAACCTCGCACACACACACACACCATCTGGGGGATCACATGCGTGTTTGCCAGCTTGCGTTTAATGTAACGTGACTTGAGGTCTCTTCGTGTTGAAATATTAGGATCTGCCTCTTTTTGTTTTAGGGAGTTAGGTTCTGGTGGTGAAGAGGGTGGTTGTGAAGCCGAAGCTGGGGAGCAGGTTGAGAACCTTCCTAGGCCATAGACTATTAAAAGTTCTGTCAGAGGCTGGTCCCGTGGCCAAGTTGGTTAAGTTTGTGAGCTCAGCTTCACCAGCCCAGGGTTTCACCGGTTCAGATCCTGGGTGTGGACCTAGCACCACTCATCATGCTGAGGCAACGTCCTACATAGCACAGCCAGAAGGACCTACAACTACAATATACAACTATGTACTGGGGGGCTTTGGGGAGAAAAAGAAGAAGAAGAGAAAGAAAAAAATCGCAACAGATTCTAGCTCAGCTGCCAATCTTTATCTAATTGAGCCCTGTACCTCTGATGAAACGAGGGAGGAGGGGATGTGGTCTTTATTTTGAGGCTAAGGAGGCTGCAACCCAGACTAGCTCTTGCTCTGTGTCTGTTGTGTAGTATTGCATGCAGGAGTCAGCAGACGATCTGTGAAAGGACAGACTATAAATGCTTCCGGCTCTGTAGGTCACCTGGGGTCTGATGCAGCCCCCCAGCTCTGCCACTAAGCTCAGAAACAGCTGTGGACAGACATCAGAAGCACGGCTGTGTTCCAGCACAACTTCATTTACAGAAGAGGTGGCGGCTGCATGAGGCCCCCGGACCGTAGTTTGCTGATCTCTCTTCACTTTTGCTTGTTAGTTTCTGTATTCCATTTTTTGCTCTATTGGTTTGGAAGTTACACATTCTTTCATTTTAGCCGTTACCTGTCCATTTCAACCACACATACTTCAAGCCTAAGGTTAATCAATAACTCGACCCCTGCCTCCCCCTACCACACACACACCATAAGGACCTGGGACACGCTATTCCGGTTGCCTCTCCCACATTCATGAAGCTAATGTTGGGTGTTCTTTGTGTACTTTTTTGAAAATCACAGTTTACAGCATTACTTTCTACAATGATTATTCACATCTGCTGTGTGTTTACCCACATCTCTGCCCAGTACTCCTGCCTCTCAGATCCTCCTCTTTCTGCAATAGCTTGATTGAGATATAACTTACATACCATACAGTTTACTTGCTTAAAGTGTACAAGTCAATGGTTTGTACTATATTCACAGACATGTGCAACCACCACCACAGTCAATTTTAGAAGATTTTCATCATCTGAAAAAGAAACTCCTACCCTTTAGCCATTATCCCCTTATCTCCCCATCCCCCCCAGCCCTAAGCAAGCACTAATCCACTTTCTGTCTCTGTAGATTTAGCTGTTTCAGATATTGTATATAAATGGAATCATTCAGTATGTGGTCCTTTGTGACTGGCTGCTTTCACTTGACATAATGTTGTCAAGGTTCATCTGCATAGAAGCAGGCATCTGTACTTCATTCCTGTTTATGGCCAAACCCTATGCCATTGTATGGGTAGACTATATTTTGTTTATCCATTCATCAGTTGGTGGACATTTGGGTTGTTTCTGCACTCTTTTTTTGGTGAGGAATATTGGCCCTGAGCTAACATCTGGTGCCAATCCTCCTGTTTTTGCTTGAGGAAGACTGTTGCTGAGCTAACATCTGTGCCAGTCTTCCTCTGTTTTGTATGTGGGACGCCACTGCAGCATGGCTTGATGAGCAGTGTGTAGGTCCACACCTGGGATCCGAACCTGTGAACCCCGGGCTGCTGAAATGGAGCATGCCAAACTTAACCACTCCACCACCAGGCCAGCCCTGGGTTGTTTCTACTTTTTGGCTCTTAGGTGTAATACTCCAATAAATAGTTGTGTGCAAATCTTTGTGTGGATGTATGTTTTTATTTTTCTTGGGTATATACATATGAGTGGAATTGCTAAGTCAAATGGTAACTTATGTTGAACTTTTTCGGGAACTACCAGACTGTTTTCCACAGTGGCTGCACCATTTTGCATTCCCACTAGCAGTGGACAAGGGTTCCAGTTTTTCCACGTCCCCACCAGCACTTCCTGTCTGTCGTTTTGGTTTCAGTCATCCTAGTGCGTGTGAAGTGGTATCTCGTTGTGGTTTTGATTTGCACTTCCCTGAAGAGTAAGAATTTTTTTCATGTGCTTATTCCCTATTTGTGTATCTTCTTTGGAGAAATGTCTATTCAGATCCTTTGCCCACTTTTTGATTATGTTGTCTTGTTGAGTTCTGAGAGTTCTATATATGGTGAAGAGTAGGCCCTCATCAAATATATGATTTGCAAATATTTTCCTCCATTCTGTCAGTTGTCTTTTCACTTTCTTGATAATGTCCTTTGATGCAAAAATGTTTTTAATTTTGATGAAGTCCAGTTTGTCTATTTTTCTCTTTTGTTGTTCATGCTTTTGGTGTCATCTAAGAATCTATTGCTAAATCCAAGGTCATGAATATTTTTCCCGGTTTTCTTCTAAGAGTTTTATAGTTTCAGCTGTTACATTTAGTTCTTTGATCCATGTTGAGTTAGTTTTGGTATTTGACTTGAGGTGGGGTCCCACTTCATTCTCTGCGTGGGATATCTAGTTGTCTCAGCACCACTTGTTGAAGAGACTGTTTTTACCACTGAATGACCTTGGCACCCTTGTGGAAAATCAGTTGACCGTAGATGTCTGGGCTTATTTCTGTTATCAGGACAGGGTGCTTGATAACTGTTGCCTTTTGCTAAGTTTTGAAACTGGAAACTGTAAGTTCTTGAGCTTTGTTCTTCTTTTTCAAGATTGTTGGGAATTTAGAGCCCCTTGTAATTCCATGTGAATTTTAGAATCAGCTTGCCAGTTTCTACAAAGAAGCCAGCTGGGATTGTGATGCGGATTGTGGTGAATCTGTAGATTGCTTTGGGTAGTAGGGCCATCTTGACAATAGTAAGTGCTCCGATTTGTTAACATGGGATGCTTTTCTGTTTATTTAGATCTTTGTTTTTCTTTCAACAATCTTTTGTAGTTTTCAGAGCATACATTTTGTACTTTAAGTTTATTCCTGATTTTTTTTAAACTTTCTATTTTTTGCTGAGGAAGATTGTCCCTGAGCTAACATCTGGTGCCAATCCTCCTCTTTTTGCTTGAGGAACATTGTTGCTGAGCTAACATCTGTGCCAGTCTTCCTCCATTTTGTATGTGGATGCCAACACAGCATCATCGGTGTGGTGTGGGTCTGTGCCCAGGATCCGAACCTGTGAACCTGGGCTGCGAACGTGGAGCGCACAAACTTAACCACTGGGCTGGCTCTCTGAATGTTCTATTCTTTCTGATGCTGTTGTAAATGGAGTTCTTTTCTTTTCTTTCCTTTTTTTTAAAAGATTGGCACCTGCGCTAACATCTGTTGCCAATCTTTTTTTATTTATTTTCCTCCTTCTCCCCAAAGCGCCCCTCCTCCCCCCCAGTACATAGTTGTGTATTTTTAGTTGTAGGTCCTTCTAGTTGTGGCATGTGGGACGCCGTCTCAGTGTGGCCTGATGAGTGGTGCCATGTCTGCGCCCAGGATCCAAACCAGTGAAACCCTGGGCCGCCGAAGCGGAGTGTGCGAACTTAACCACTCAGCCACTGGGCCAGCCCCTGGAGTTGTTTTCTTAAATCTGTTTTCAGATTGATCGTTGCAAGTGTATGGAAATACAATTTATTTTTGTATATTGATCTTGTAGCTTGCAACCTTGCTGAATTTATTAGTTCTAATAGTTTTTTTAGTGGATTCCTTGAGACTCTCTCTATATAAGATCATCTGTGAACACAGATAGTTTTACTCCTTCCTTTCAATTTGGATGTGTTTTCTTTTTCTTGCATAACTGCCCTGGCTAGAACCTTTGTACAATGTTGAATAGAAGTGGCGAGAGCAGATATCCCTGATTTGTTCCTGGTCTCAGTGGGATAGCATTCGGTCTTTCATCATTATGTATGATGTTAGCTCTGGGTTTTTTGTAGATATCCTTTACCAGGTTGAAGAAGCTCCCTTCTCTTCCTAATTTGAGTGTTTTTATCATGAAAGGATGTTGGACTTTGTCAAATGTCTTTCCTGCATCAATTGAGCTTATCATGTGTTTTTTGTTTTATATTTTATACATACAGTATATTACATTAATTTATTTTTGGACATTACAACCAACCTTGCATTCCTGAATCCCACTTGGTCATGGCACATGATTGTTCTTACATGTTGCTGGGTTCAATTTGCCATTATTTTGTTGAGGATTTTTGTCTCCATATTCATAAGAGAAGTTGGTCTGTAGTTTTTGTTTTTGATGATGTCTTTTTTGTTTTTGGTGTCAAGTAATACTGTCCTAGTTGAATGAATTGGGAAGTGTTGCAGCCTCTTTTAATTTCTGGAAGGTTTTGAGAAGGATCGATGTTAAGTCTTCTTTAAATGTTTGATAGAATTTACTCGTGAACCCATCTGGGTCTGGGCTTTTCTTTTAAGTGATGTTTTGATGCCTACTTCAGTCTCTTTACTTGTTATAGGTCTGATCATATTGTCTGTTTCTTCTTTTCTTCTTCTTCTCCCCAAAGCCCCCTGGTACACATTTGTGTATTCTAGTTGTGGGTCCTTCTAGTTCTGCTATGTGGGATGTCACCTCAGCACGGCCTGATGAGTGGTGCTAGGTTTGTGCCCAGCATCCAAACCAGCAAAACCCTGGGCCGCCGAAGCAGAGTGCGGGAACTTAACCACTCGGCCACGGGGCCAGCTCTGTCTGTTTGAGTCAGTTTGGTCATTTGTGTCTTTTTAGGAATCTGTCCATTTCATCTGAGTTGTCTACAATTTATTGGCCTACAGTTGTTTATAGTTTTCCTCCTCTTGAAGAGCATCCTTTAGATGCCACGTTAGTGAAAGTCCTTGGTAACTTCTCTCTGTATCTGTTTATCTGGGTATGTTTAGATTTTGTCCACAGTCTTGAAAGGTAATTTTTTCTAGGTACAAAGAAGCAGTTGTTTTCTCTTAGCATTTAACCATTTTCGCAGTGTCTCTGGCTGTGGATGTCGCTGCTGAGATGGCTTCTGTCAGTCTCACTGTTCTTTCTCAGGAGGCGTTTTTTCCTTGTTGGCTGCTTTTAAGGTCTTCTGTCTCTCTTATTGACATTTTAGTGCAGTTGATTAGGTATGGTTTACTTTTTATTTATCCTGTTTGGTGTATGTTGTGTTTTCTCTATTTGTGGATTTATGTCTTTTATTATTTCTGGAAAATTCTCAGCCATTTTCTCTTTAAATATTTTCTCCATTATCCTGTTTTCTTCCTTTGGGGGTCTAATTAGATGTATATCGACTTCATTTTATTTTCCACACATTGTAAATGCTCTTTCATGTTTTCCATCTCTCTGTCTCTTTGTAGTGCGTTCCATGTGTTGTCTTCAGTTTTGCTTTCCTGTTCACTGATTCTTTCTTCCCCTGTGGCTAACCTGCTAGTTCATTTGTCCACTGAGTTCTCCATTTCTATGCAGCCACGCGCTGTGTAATGATGCTGCAGTCCAGCAGACCGCACACACAATGGTGGTCCTACACAGCCTAGGTGTGCAGGAGGCTGTGCCATCTAGGTTTGTGTAAGTGCCCTCTGCCATGTTAGCACAATGACAGAATCGCCTGGCCACACCATTCTCAGAACAAGTCCCCAGTTAAGCAGTGCATGACTGCAGTTATATATATATATATATATATATTTTTTTTTTTTTTAAAGATTTTACTTTTTTTTCTTTTTCTCCCCAAAGCCCCCTGATACATAGTTGTATATTCTTCGTTGTGGGTCCTTCTAGTAGTGGCATGTGGGACGCTGCCTCAGCATGGTTTGATGAGCAGTGCCATGTCCACGCCCAGAATTTGAAACAACAAAACACTGGGCCGCCTGCAGCAGAGCGCGCAAACTTAACCCTCGGCCACGGGGCCAGCCCCTGCAGTTATATTTTTAATTTCTCAAAGTTCTGTTTGGTTCATTTTCACATCTGCTTGGTATTTTTGATAATTCCTATTGCTTGCCCATTTTAAAATTTCATCTTTTATTTCTTTAAACAATTTATGAATAGTTATTTTATATTTTGTATTGAATATCAGATACCAAAAAACCTTGGAGGTAAAAAATCTCATTATTTTGGCTGACTCATCCATACTGCTTTATTTACCTGGGCTTTTAATGATCTATGAGTGTGAGCTCACATCTGTTTGGTCTTAATCTGTGGGACTCCTGGGGATCTAAATAGGGGATACCTTCTTCCAGAGAAGATACGGATCCTTGGTTTAAGGTGGAATCTCAGGTTTAGACCCCATGCTCTATGGCTCTTCCTAGCAACAAAGCCTCCACCGACACTTGCCTGCAGAGCAGCTCACCTTCTCCATTGCTCCTTGCTCAAAAGTCGAGTTTCAGCTCTTTTGGGTGAGTAGCGAGAAGACGAGATTGGGTTAGGGAGTTCCCTTACCTTCTGTAAGCCCATCGGTACATTAAAAGGTATGTTAATGGGGAAATAGTTGTTTTGTAGGAGGGCCGTTGGATCCTCCGTACTCCTGAAAGTGTTGTGCTCTTTATCATGGTCATATCATTGTCATTTATTTTGGTGTTTGTTACTATTAAAAATAATGTTGATGTTCACATTTTTGTACTTTAACCCTTGTGCACATAAGCATGTCTGTGAGATAGATACTTAGAAAGAAAATTGCTAGATTTTTAATAGATTCTGTCATATTGTCCTCCCCAAAAGATGCTGCCAATTTATGTTCCTTCTTGCAATGATTGAGCGCCCTGTTTCCCCCATGCCCTCAAAAACACGAGGTATTACTAGTATTTAAAATTTTCATTTTAATTTTTTAAGCTTTTGTTTCATTAACCATTTGTATTGTGAAATATAGCACATACTGAAAAGTGCATAGAAAAAATGTCCAGCCCCGTGATTTGTCACAAAGCAAACCCTTGTGGAACTCCAGTTGGGTCCGGTACAGAACACTGGCCGTCTACAAGAATCCCGGTTGGTTTCCTGTCCAAGTGTTCATCTTTCCTTTCTCCCCAGAGTTAACTGTTGTATTGACTTGTATCCTTATAGTTTAGGTTGTTCTGTTTTTGAACTTTACATGTGGAATCATGTATGCATCTCTCATCTGTTTTTTTTAGCTCTATATAACATTTATGAGATTCACTCATGTTATTACATGCATTTCCAGATTTTCATTGCTTTACAGTGATCCATTGAATGGATATACTACAATTTATCCATTCTACTATTGATGAACACTTGAGATGTTTCCAGTTCTTGGCTGTTATGAATAAAGCTTTTGTAAACATTCTTGTTTTGAGTGTGAGGAAGATTCGCTCTGAGCTAACATCTGTGCCAGTCTTCCTCTGTTTGGCATGTGGGACAGTACCACAGCACAGCCACTTACAAGTGGTGTAGGTCCATGCCTGGGAACCACACCCAGGCCACTGAAGCAGAGCGTGCCAAACTTAACCACTAGGCCACCGGGCAGCCCTGTGAACATTCTTATAAAGACCTCTTGGTATATATATATATATGCACACATTTCTCTTGGATATATTCCTAGGAATGGAGTTTCTGGGCCAGAGGTATGAGCATACATGGCTTTAGTAGATACTGCAAAACAGTCTTACCTGTGTGCAGTGCCTGTAGCCAGCTGGGGTAGTCCCACGACCCGGCACCCTCTCCACCACTTGGTTGTGGGTCTTTTAATTTTAGCCATTCTGGTGGGTGTGTGTTGGTGGCTGGTTTTGGTTGATGAGATTGAGCACTTTTCCTGTGTTTTCTGGTCATTTGTCTTTTCTTGTTTGTGAAGTACCTTTTTGTCTCTTCTCCAGTCTTTGTAGGGCTTGCTTTCTCGTACTGGTTTGAAGGAGCGCCTCATTATTCTGCATGGAAGCCCATCATCAGATGATGTGCTGCAGATGCCTGCTTCCCCTTGGGAGCTTGCTGTTTTACTCTCTTAATGGAGTCCTTTTAAGAAGGGAGGGTCATAATTTTGAGGTAGTTCAATTTACATCTTTTTCCTTTCTCTACCTTTTATTTACCTTTAGGTTCTACAGATATTTTAGAAACTTTGTTGTTTTGCCTTTTTATTAAATGGGTAACCATCTGCAGTTGCTTTTTGGTATGGCCTGAGGTGGGGTTTTATTTTATTTTCCTATGGAATTGTCTCAGAATGGTAGGAATTGTCCTGATCACTGTAGAGCTCTAACAAGTCTTGATACCCAGTAGAGCAAATGCTTCTACCTTCTTCTTCAAGAACGTCTTTCCTTTAACAAATGCCTTGGCTCTTCTGGATCTTTTGCTTGTCTGATCTTAGAATCAAGTGGTTCAGTTCTACAAGGAAAAGCAGCAACAAAACTGTTGGGAATTTGATTGGTTTGGCATTAAAGTGATGACAAGAATTGACATCTATACAATATTGAGTGTACATCTATACAACATGGGCATTTTCTACTTTTTAGGTGCTATTTAAAATGTGATGAAGGGCCAGCCCCAGTCGCCTGGTGGTTATGTTCAGTGCACTCTGCTTCAGCGGCCCAGGTTCATTCCCAAGCGCGGACTTATGCCACTCATCTCTTAGTGGCCGTGCTGTGGTGGAAACTCACATAGAAAAACGAGGGGAAGACTGGCAGCGGATGTTAGCTCAGGGTGAATCTTCCTCAGCAAAAACCAAAACAAACCTAAAAAATAACCAATAAAATGTGATAAAAATATTTTATGATTTTTGTTGGAGAGGTCTTATATTTTATTAGATTTATTCCCAAATATTTGATGGTTTCAGATGTAAATGTTATCTTTTAAAATATTTCACTTTAAAATGTTTACTGTGGACATATAGAAATGCAACTGATTTTTCTATTTTGACCTTTTATCTGGCAATTTTGCTAAACTCACTAATTCTCACTATTTATAGCTTCTTTTGTATTTTCATTATATATAATTGTGAATTTGATTTTTTTCCTTTCCAATCCTTATACTTTTTACTTATTTTGTTTTGCTTAACTGCATATAGTTAACTTGTGATAGTGTAAATTTTAGTCTTGTTCCCAACCTCAAAGAGAAAGCATTTTACCATTAAGTAAATTGTTCACTGTTGGCTTTTTTCAGGGAGATTTCATTTTTTTTACTTTTAAAATAAATAACCATTATCAGATTAAGGAATTTCCCTTCTATTCCCATTGTTAAGAGTTTTATCAGGAGTGGATGGTGAATTTGTCAGTGCTTTTTCTTTTTCTGTTGAGATGATCGTATGACTTTTCTCCTGTTTCCTGTTAATGTGATTGCACAATTTGTTGTGATGTATCACTCTTTTTGTATGTGACGTTTGGCTTGCTAGTACTTTGTTAGGGTTTTTGCACGTGTATGAGTGGCACAGGTTTTCCCTGAGGCTTTGTTACGGCCTGGTGTCAAGGGTACGCAGCCTCACAAACACGGGAAGGGGGTCTGCTCATTCTCTGTTCCTTGGGAGAGGTGAAGGAAGACTCAGATTATTTCTTCCTTAAATATTTTGCGGAACCACAGGTGAAACCGTCGGGGCTCACAGTTGCTTTGTAGGAAAATTTTAAATTATGATCCAAATTTTAGATTTTCTTTTTCTTCTTTTGTCAGTTTTGGTAAGTTGTGTTTTTCTACAAATTGTTTTGTCTAAAATTTTGGCAATATTCTTTTATCTTTTAATATTTTATAAGATCTGAAGAATGCCCTTTTATTCCTGACATATGGTATTTGTTTTCTTTCTCTCTTAATCCATCCCCACCAAGAGTTTATCAATTCTGTTAGTTTTGTACAAATTAACTCTCATCCTTTTGTACGGTATGACTGTTTTCTATTTCATTAATTTCTGCTCTGGATTATCTCCTTTTTTCTTCTGTTCTTGGATATTTTGTTCTTTCTATAACTTCTTCCTGCTATAAATGGTTATTTACCTAATTAGATTTTCACCTTTTCTTTTTTCCTAAAATATGTATTTAAAGCTGTATATTTTCCTGTAAACATGGCTTTAGCTATATTCCACAAAGCTATATTCTCATTCAGTTAAAATATACGCTGATTAGTATGAAGATTTCTCCTTTGACCCACGTAAGTATTTAGAAGGGAGTTAATTACACCTTAGCACGTGGGATTTTCTTTTTTGTTTTGATTAGTAGCAAAAGTGCATTATAGTCTATATAGTCCTTTGGAATTTGTTGAGATTGGCTTTTGATCCTTTGAAATTTGTTGTGATTTGCTTTATGGATTAATTTTTCTGAAAAATGCTTCTGTGTGTACTTGAAAAGAAGGTGTCTTCTCAAATTGTTGGGTGCCACGTTTCGTATCTGCCCGTTAGGTCAGACTAATCGTGGTGTTCAGCTCGTCTGCAGCCTTGCTGATTTCACTGTCTGCATGTTCCATAGAAGAATGTTTTGAAAGTTTACATAATCATCATGGATTTGTCTCTTTCCTCTTATTTTGAGGCTATGCTATCAGGTGCCTTAAATTTAGAACTGCTACATCTTCCTAGTGAACTGAATTTTTTGTTTTCAGGTGTCATTTATCATTTTCGATGTCTTCATCTCTGGGAATACGTTTTACCTTCAAGTTCCCTTTGTCTGTTACTTTTGTAACTTGTCCAGGTGCCTTTGGTTAATGCTTAAGCTCTGTATCTTTTTCTGTCTTTTGTCTCTAGCCTTCTGTGTCTGTGTATTTAAAGTGTGCTTTGGTTTTCTCTCTCGTGACGTTTTATCATTTAGTTGGGCTTATACTTGGGCTTAAACCTTTCAAGTTTCCCACCTGTTTTAAGTTCCTTTTTCTCTCTCCTCTTGCTGTCTTCTGGGTTGATTACTTTTTATCATTGCGTTTCCCCACTGTTGGCCTGGAAGTTACAGTGCCTATGTTTCTTTCAGTGATTGTCCCAGCCATCCCGGCAAGCAGCTGACTTGTTCCAGTCTGATCTTGTTCAATGTAGACTTCTTGGAGTACTTTTACTTCTCCTCCCGGCTCACACTGCTGCTGTTGCTGTGTACTCTGTGGTCTTAAACTCAGGAAGATGTTATTGTTACTGTTTTACACTCTGTCCATTTACCCATGTTCGGCTCTCCCACTGCCCTGGGTCTGCCCTGTGCCTCTGAGCTTCTATCTGGGACCATTTTGTTTTTGTCTGAAGAATCAGACCCTTTAATGTTCCCTGGAGTGCAGGTCTGCTGGTGATTCGGTCTTAGTTTTATTTAGTGATATTTATAAGTGATTTTTTTGGAGTCATTCTTGAATCTGTGGCTTGATGTCTTTCCCATTTTGGAAAATTTTTGGCCTCAACTTTTTCAAATTTGGTTTCTGCGCATTCCCTCTCTCCTTCTTCTGGGACTCCAGTTACATGTATGGTGAACACATTCTCTTTGTCTTCCATGTCTCATGCCCTTTCCTTAACATTTTCCAGCTGTTTTCCTTTCCATGCTTCATTCTGGGTATATATTTTTTTGACTTGTCTTCCAGTTTAGCAACTCTCTTCAGTTCTTTCTAATCCGCAGTTAAAACTATTTGTTCAGTTCTTAATATTTTTGTATTGTTTGGTTCTAGAATTTCCCAGTGGTTCATTTCTGTCGTCTCCAGTTCTCCTCTGAAGTTGTTGGTTTGTCTCCTGTTCTTTGAGCAGAGCCGTGTGTGCGTCTGCTGCCTCTACTCGCTGGAGTGCACGTGTGTCTGGGCCAGTTCTTCTGGTTTTCATTCGTGCCATCTTGTTTTGTGCCTGGGTGTTGTGCTTATGTGTCAGAAATTGTATTTGTACAGTTATGTGAGGAATAATTGGAGGCCCAGGGTGTCTTCTTCTAGAGAGAATTTCAGGTTTGCTTCTCCCAGGGGCCTGGAGAGTGCTGGGGGCTGGGCTCGTCCTTCTCCAGTCTTGGTGGCTGATCTTGGAAGCAGAGTGGCTCCTCCAGGAAAGGCCCGTCGACTGCTGGCCTGCTTCACCTTAAGCCACGGCATTCTGGGTGCTACCCCAAGGAGGCGGTTCATCGTGGTCACTGTCCCCTAGCCCTGGAGGTGGTAAAAGTGCCTCTTGGCTGGCCTTCCAGAATTGTCGCCTCCCTCTTTGGGCAAAAAAGACCCAAAAGTCTTTGTCCTCTCCCTGGTCCCGCTCAGTTCCCCGGTCCTGTTAACTCTGCCTCCAAGCAAGTGTTGTCAGCTCTGTGTCCAGTTTCGCTAGCAGACTCGGCAGCTAGTGTGGCCCCAGCTGCACCCTCCGGCCTTGCTCCACGAGCAGCTCCAGCCTCGTGCTTTATGTCTGATAAATGTTCACAGTTTGGCCCATCTGACGACTGAAAAATATTTCACTGTTATGATTTGCATTCTCTTGGTTAGTAGTAAGGTTAAGCATCTTTTCATTTACTTACTGGCTACTTCTTTTCTTTTATCAGTTTATTTGGTCCACATTTTTTGGGTATTTTTCTTTTCCGTACTGATCTGACACATCACATGGTCTTGCTGTTGATCCTCGGCTGTATGTTGCTGATATTTCCTCCCATTTATTCACAGGTCTTTTACATTTGAATTATGACTGTCTCATATAGAAGCTTTTAATTTTTAGATATTCAAATCTATCTTTTATGGCTTCTGGGTTTGCGGTCTTGCAGATCAGGACATAATAAATATTTTATACTTTGTTTTTTATGTTTTTCTCTTTAATTCTCTTGGACTAAGTTTTGTGCGTTTTGCGAAATGCCTGATTTCTTCACTGAAGGACTAGAGTATGTGGAGAGGAGCTGCTTTTTCCTTCTGCCGTGAGGTTGTATGTGGCCCTGAGACGAGCAGCCAGCAGGTGGAGGCAGCTGCACTTGGGGGTCCCCCCTCGCCACAGCCCTGCCTGGGGAGCATTCAGCTTGGATGTGCCCTCCCAACTCTGCGATAGAGGGAATTACAGAAAGGGAGGGAGAAAAGAGGTTATGATCTGTCATTGCACATGTTGAGGATGGTGATGACATGTAGGGTCCACTTTTTTGTAACTAAATTATATTTGTAAAAGTGAGAGCTATTCAGTCTAAAAAAATTCAAATGATATATGGAAGCTTCAAAGAAGAAAGGAGAAGAAATGCCCCAAATTCTACTCAGAGGTGAGGTGACTGTCTGTGACACCCATGGCTTTATGAATTGGATCCTACAAACCATGTGGTGGGCTGTTTGAGTTGGTAGCCCTGGTGGACGTTGTTCCAGGCCAGTGTGCACAGATCTACACGTGCTCATGGCCCAGGGTAAAGAGCATGAATTTTGGAGCCATGACTCCAGGGTTTGAGTCCAGCCCTGGCGGGGCAGAGTGACAGGTGGTTCTGTCTCAGTCTCCGCATCCACAACCTGGGACACGAGCCATGCCTGCTGTGGGAATGAAGGGAGTCAACAGACAGCCTGGCAACCCGTCTGTAGCATCATCCGTGGTGGCTGTGTGACATTCCAGGTGCAGGGTGACCTGAGGGACACTGTAGCTCTGAACAGGGCCTTGGTGGACGTCTGGGTGGTGCCACCTTGAGGTGTGGTGTCCTGCTTACTCAGCACCCCGGGAGCTGAGGCAGCTCACTGCCTTTTCTTCTGAGGCGGACATTGGGTGCCTTGGGGAAGACCAGTCCTAAGTCCCAGGATTTGTGATCAGGTCCACTTGCTGCTGACAGTGAGCGGTCAGGGGGCAGGGCCTAGGGCCTCCTAACCCACCCCTAGGTTCTGGGACCAGTTCTGGACCTTGCTGGGGGCAGGAGGGTGCGTGTGGCTGTGGCGTGACGCCCCCGTGCCCTGGAGCTGACCTCTCCTCCCCCTGCAGGTTCAGCAGTACCGGGTTGCCATGACTGCGAAGGACTGCTCCATCATGATTGCACTCTCCCCCTGTCTGCAGGACACCAGGTGAGGCCTGCTGCCGTGTCACACGTCCTGGGTCTAACAGGGTTTTGTGGATGGACAAGAGAGTCGGTTTCCCTGTATTTACAGAGCTCCTGGCAGGATCACGTTTATTAGTAAAGGCCGATCTCCAGGCCTACTTGATATTATGGGGCTTATTACCTCTTGCTCTCTAGAGCTTGTAATTCAGTCAGAAAGACATTTATGGAGAATAACTTTAAAAGATTGTTCTATTAAATCGAAGATTACTATTATTTTCTGAGAAAATACTCCAGGGACTTAAAAGCAGTTTGGATAGTGTTGCAAATTCCTTTCTCTCAGAGAAAGCCCTAGGCTCCCATGGGGCTCCAAGGCCTGGAAGCTGTAGGTCTTGTGGGCCCTGCTCTGGTCCTAATGTGCCACCTCCATGGTCACTGTGAAGCCCTTAACACAACACATCCACCCTTCCGCGTCCTGTTTGCAGGTCTCTCCTGGACACTGTTGCCGTTCTCCAGCTCCCTCCCCTGCCTTTTTTCAGGACTTCAGGATGAACCTGATAATCTTGTCTTAGTAATTAGATGGCATCTTTAGCATCCATCTTCAGGGTGCAAACCCACACACGGTACCTGTGGGGTGTTGTGCGTTCTTCTGACATGTGTTCCTGGGTCAAGGCGACCTTGTTGCTGGCTGCCAGCCACTCGTTGTTCTGATGCTTTTGAACCAAACATTCGCAGGAGTCTTGCTCCCTGGCAGGCACAGAATTGTCCACTTTCTGATAGGAAACACGAAGGGACATTTGTGGATCATAACTACAGAAAAAGGGTGGTTCTGTTTAGTTGAAAACTGCCATTTTCCTAAGAAAACGCCTCCCCTGCGTAGCTAGGAGGGTCCATTCGCTGGATCAGGCTGCTGGTGTTAGATGAGAGAAAACCGCACAGACTTACTCTCTGCCACCCCTCCTGAAGTGGGGATGCAGCCGGGACACAGAAACATGAGGTGGCCACATGAGGCCCCGGGGCCTGGACACCCTTCACCTCAGCAGAAACCGACACCCTGGGAGAGGAGTGAGGCATGTCCAGAAAGTTCTGAGCCACGTGGGCACTGGTCTCAGCCTAGGATGGGAAGTGTGTCGGGCATTGGGAGCCATGCCCTGGGCTCACGGCGAGCTCGTGGTGGACAGTCAGACTGTCTGCAGAAGCTGCCCCTGGGCCGTGCTCCCACCCGCCTGAGGGACAGATTCCTCTTTATTCACGCCATCTTGCTGGCGGCTGGTTCAGACGTGGGAAACTGAAGCGTCCTTTAGAGCATCTAGCCCTGTCGGGAGCTAGATGGGGACTGTCCCAGCCCAGCTTCACAGAGCTCCGGCTCCAGGCCCCAGAGAGACTCAGTCGCAGAACCTTAATTTGGGAATGTGTTCTCTCCCTTCAGGGGGAGCAGCCAAGGCCCCCGCAGCTGAGCTGGGTGCATTTTCCTGTAAGTGTGTTTCCAAACAGGACCTCAGGGACAGTCGGGGCCTCGATTAGCTTTGTCAGTGGAGTGTGTCTGTCGGCCTTTTCTCTCCCAGGCAGGAGCTTTTGAAATTGGTGTTTTGTTTTTCTTTCAGTGATTTCCAGATCTGGGGGAGCAGTAAGCGTGGGGCAGCCAGGACTCTCACCTGCTCCCCCCAGGCCATACTGAGCTCGTGGGCTGTGTCGGCCCAGCATCTGGACGCACGCTGTGTACCGAGCAGGCTGAGCGCCACGTGGATGCACAGCAGTCTCAGTGCAGAACTCAGAGTTAGCCTGCAAGTGTTTCTCAGTACAAGTAATTGTTCATGTTTTGTTATAAATGTGTTTAGGAAAACCACAAAATGAAGCCCCAAGAAACAATATACAGAACGCTGCAGATAGATTTGCGCATGAAACAGGAAGCCAGGTCTCTCCAGCATGAGAAGCGTGAAGAGCTGCTCACCAGCCACGGGGAGGGGCTCGGGGGACATTGTTCTCAACCTCTGATCCATTCGGCTGTGGAGTGGCCACGTCTACATTCTGCTCTCTTAGGTTGTGTAACCCTTGGCTCAGGACAAAGTAACTTTGTTCGTTCACACCACTGGGATCTGGGGAATGTGAAGGGCGTGTTCCATGTAATTGCTTTCCTCTCTTTCTGCACTTTAACCCTCTCTCCTCTGGTGTGGTGGGCGTCACAGCAGGCGCCTGGCTCGCAGGAGCTTCACGCACTAGCGCACACAGCTGGCGCAGACAGACGAGATGTGCACAGACGCACAGAATGGGCGCCCCTCGTGAGCTGGGGTGAGAGGATTTGGGAGTTTGGTGTATTCTGAAATTGCTTTTATACTTCCAGGTCTGATCAAAGGCCCATCGTCCCTTCGTCGCGGTCCAGGTTCACCTTCTCTGTGTCTGTGCTGGACCTCGACCTCAAGCCCTATGAGAGCATTCCTCATCAGTATAAACTGGACGGCAAGATAGTCAACTACTATTCAAAGACCCTGCATGCCAAAGACACTGCCGTGATGCCGACTAGGTTCAAGGAGAGTGAAGATTGCACGTTAGTCCTCCATAAGGTCTAACCCTTTTCCTGTAGTATCTTTGAAACTTGAACACAGAATGTGAAGGTTGAATAATAGAGCTATTTTCTGTTGTGTTGGGTGACTTTTGCTGTGAATACTTTTGCTTTTTAACCCCTGTCTAGGTGGGACTGCCTCTGGGAGACACACAGTGGAAGAGCACTGGGAACATCTTCCAGGACAAGGAATGTCCGACGTGAGCCCAGCAGTGTGCCGTGTCATGGGGGCCGCTCTGGGCAGGTCTTCCTTCCAGCCAGGGCTCACGTCTAATCTCTAATGCAGAAAGCCTTACTCTAAGACCCAGGGTTTGGATCTCCTACCCCCGACTCGAACATAGAAAACTTGAATTGTCATGCACGTCTCACAGTTTGGACTCAAGGAAACTCGGAAACTACTGGAACTGTCCCAGCTGAGTTACTTGGTCACTTTCAGTGCAAGCCCCACGCCAGCACAGGTTTTGTGGTTCCCTGCTGCACAGAGCGATGGGTGGTTGTACGAACGTCGGTTGAGCAGCATGGACTCGGAGGCCCTGTGGAAGTACCACGCCCACCCCTCTGCGTGGTCAGCAGGGAGTGTGGGACTCAGGTCACGGGTGGACACCACTCATGCGAGCGTTACCTTTGTTTTTTTGCTGAATGATTTGTCTTTAGGTTGAGGGGAGACAAGGCGTTCTTTCCCACCTGCAGGTGCTGCTGTGGAAGCTGGCAGCAGAGCCGCAGCCCTCAGCTGCCGTGCCCCGAGCAGTGTCGCGAGGCGGCTGTACTCCACCAGCTCTGTGTTCATGGCTTGTTTGGGTGTCTGGGGCCCTCAGCCAGTTCCACCAGAGCCAGCGTTGAGTTTTCCCTCCTCCCCGTACCCGTTCCTTTCGTGGGCTTCACCGAGACCTGTGGGGTTTGCGGCCTCGAGTGGTGCTGGGCCACCTCCTTGTCTGGGCTGCGTGAGGCCCTGCTTCTGCAAGATGAGCAACTCCTGGCTGGCACCAAGAGGGTTCTTGTTGGGGTCACCAAAGTGTGCCCGGCTGCTAAGAGAACTGTTGGGAATCTTGGCTTCAGTTTTTATTCTATGGTAGGTTGTACAGATTGATTATTTATATCGTCGTTTGAGGGACTAATGAAGGCTTACTGTAACATAATATTATAATTTTAGCGAAACCATGGAATTGTAATGAAAATGCTACATGAAAAATAAGAATATTTTGCTGATTGTACATTTTTGTGGGGCATTTTGTGATAACTTGAGAATTACACTTGCTTGAATCAAGCTAGCTTTTCTGGAATTTATTCTTCAGTTCTGTCCTAACACTCCTCACTTCCACACTTGGAGGTACAGAAAGATACTCAGATGACACACGTCTCTCCTCCACGGAATATTGGGGTCTGGGGCCTTGGGGACTCTGCTTGCAGGGACCCAGAGCTGCCTTCCTGGGGCGAGCCAGAGGCCCCACAGCATGGAGAGAGGTGGCCTCAGTGCTGCTTTGGCCTGAGGGCATTGCTGGTTGCTGGCCTGGGGGAGGTGGTCTTGCCCGCACGCTGTGCACAGAGCTCTGGAACCCGGCCCCTCGAGGAGGCGGGGCTGGGCAGCCTCCCGGGCTATCCTGGCTGCACTGGATAGTCTGACACCACCACCCTCCATGTTGGGGGAGACAGGCGAGCACCCCTGCTCTGGCGTCTCAGCCCAGCCCTTTGCTCTGCTCACTTCCACCCTGTCTTCCACGGGCATTGTGCATTTGGTTGGAACAATGTTTCCACCGATTCTAACAAACATGATCAACGGGCACCTGAGGTCTGTGCAGCGCTTAGACCCTGGGGGCCTTGAACAGAGACCCTGTTTCTCTGTGTGAAGGGATGACGCAGTCCTTGCTGTCTTACTGCGTTCTTTGTGGAAGCCCCCGCGTGACCGTCAGAGGACTTGCCGAGGTGCTGCTTTCGAGAACAGGGAGGTGGGGAGGGAGGGCACTGTGCCTCCCCGGGGCTGACTCTATTGCCTCCAGGAGCCCCGGTGGTGGGCAGTGGGAGGAGGGCCCCCCTCTAAGGCAGGCCTGTGCCACCTTTGCCCACAGAGTGTGAGGTGGGGCATAGCCGCGCCCCGCATCCAAGGACGGATACGCACCCTGTACTCCTCAAATGTTAAGCTTATTTTAAAAATACTGTGTCACTTGTCTGGCATTTTTTATTCAAATAGCTGTATTTATTTTTCATGCCCTGACAGCTTGTACATAATGTGCCATAACTGCACAGACATGTTTGGAAGAAATGGTTTCTAAGTGGAAAATAGCACGTTTATATTCAGTAAACCTCACGCCTCCGGGTGCAGTGTCTCCCTGCATGCTCAGTGTCGGGATCTAGCGTGTTCCTCTGTGCACAGCAGTTTTATCAGGCTCTCAAGAGTGGCCTCAATGCCCAGCACGCCCAGCAGGTTTCGGAAGCCAAGAGGAGCGGTTTCTATGACTCTGTTCTTGTCCAGCTCCAGGACTGTAAAGAAAACAAGTAGGTGAGAGACCTCACCAGACCCCTCCTCCGTCCCCACTTCCCTGCTGCCGTGTGACCGGGAGGCCGGGCCAACTGCTATGACCGTGCACGGGTCTCCCTTTGGGCTGGAGGCAGAGCTGGAATATGCCCCTGGCGCCTTCAGTCCAGAGGGCCTCGGGGGAGCAACCCCCCTTGCTTTTTGAGCGATTGTTGATATTTTAAAACCGATATAAAAAGTACATTAATGAGATTTTCAACTTTTGCTGCTTGCCTCGTCAAACCAGATGTGGTAAGTGGGCATCTCTGTAGGCACATCACAGACCCCACAGGCCCTACCTCGCTGTGGCACTTGGGTGAGAAGATCCAGCTTTGGCAAAACCTTCCCTTCATCGTCGATTTGTATCCTCCAAACTATGACCACTTCAAACCTGAAAGAGGGAGAGAGGTTGCTAAGTGCTCTCTGAAATCTCGGTGAACGAGTGAACTGTGTGCAGCACCGTCCATCTGCCTGCAGGAGGAGGACACCCACCAGGTGGGAGCACTGCTTCCTCCACCTTCCTCGTTCCCGCCCTTCCCAGCCTGTGCCCAGCCGCCCTGGTGCACGTCCAGCCTGAGGGGCAGAGGAAGTGCGGTCAGTTCAGCCTGAAAAGAGGGTCGATATCATTAACAAACAGGAACCTGGAAACCAAGACAGCGCTAAGATAGATACTAGCATGACGGTGCAAGTGAAGGACAGGAACTCAGAGTACTGGTGGGAACATAAATACGAGAAATTGCTTTCAAAGGAACTTGCAGTAACAGAAGCTGAATCTACCCGGGACCCGGGGATTCCACACCTAGGTGTGTGCCCGACACCGACAGAAGCTGTGTGCTCGTCTGCCAGGGACGTGAACAGACCGTGAGGAACAGGGAAAGACGGTGAATCACCCACATGCTCGAGACCTGAGAATGAAGTACAGACCTTCACTCAGTGGAGAAGGAGGCTTAGAAACAGAGCAGCTACAGCCACACGCCACCAGAGGTGACAGTAACCCAGGCAGCAAGTCCCGGGGCCTCCACACCCATGTGACCTTGGCAGGCTCGTCCGTGGGTCCAAAGGCACAGCAAGTCCAGCAGCTCCAGAGGGCCGCAGCCTCCTGACCTTTTCAGGTGAGGTGGTGGAGACAGCTCCCCCCTCTGGCCACCTTCCTTGGCCCCCAGGAGCCTTTCCCCACATCCTCCCTCACCCTGGAGGCCGGCTGGGGGTGGGGGGTCTGCGAATCTGCTATGCCTCCACAGGCAGATCCTGACGTCAGTGAGGCAGTTTACATTTTCTACTCTTTCTAATCCTCATTTTCAACAGGAAACGAGTGTCTGGGTGCTGGGGAGGGACCTGGCCAGCTAGGACAGCCCAGGGCCCCGCAGGCATCTGCACTTACCCTGGCTGGCTAGCGCTCCGGACCCCCATGCAGCTGGAGGCAGCCCCCTCTGCGAGGTGCACAGCCTCAGGGTACTTTTCCTGTGGGGAGAAGACACAGTTACAGAGAGACTGTGGGGCACATCGCTGTTCAGCGACTGCAAGGGCTCGAGGTCCCGTGTGGAGTGTGTCCTGTGTGCCCTGATTCCTTCAGGTCTCAGACAGCCACTCACTGGTGCGGTGCGTGCGTCCTGGTGCCTTGGCCACAGCCGTCCCCACTCCTGCCACCTGTGCTCACTGGCACTGCCCAGTGGCCTCCAGCTCCCACTGTCCACTCCCCAGTGTGAACACGCCACAGAATAGCTTCACTCCCATGTCACCGGCTTGTCCACCCAGGGCCCTGCAGCATTAGGCCATCCCGCCTCCTGAGTCCCCTCTGATCTGGGGCAGCCCCTCTGTCTCTCTTGTCTCTCGTGACCAAGAATGGCTTGAGGAAGCCGGTCGGGCCTGCTGTGGCATGTTCCTCCTGGCCAGAGTCCAGCTGACTCACCCCAGTAATGCTGCCCTGAGGCCTGGGGGCACATGGTTCTGCCAGGTTTCTCACTGTAAAGCAGCTGTTTTTCTCTAGAACTTTAGCATTTGGCCTTAAAAGCCCTCCCAACAGGCCGGTGGGCTGTCCCCCTCCACGGTGGACACTCCCACCCCTCTATCCTTCCACTTGCTGCGAATGGCCCCCGCCCACATGTGGGCAGCCGTGGGCAGACGGCTCCTGCACAGCACGGGGCCACCTGGACTCCCCCAGACACGTGCCAGCTATTCTGGGTAGCAGGGTTTCGGGGAGCATGCACTGCTAAAAGTCAGCTTCTCAATGCTGGGTACCATTTTAGAGTCACAAGTATTCTCTCTCAAACGGAAATGAAGTGGAATTTCACACATTTCTAGGCTTGTGACTCTGAGGTAGGGTTGGCTTCCCCCCACGTGACAGAAAATTCTGGAAACGTCTGCTGCTTTCCAGTGTGCGCAGCAGGCCCCTCCCAGGAACCTTGAGAATGCCAGGAGTGACAGGTCATCAGAACAGAGCTTTACAAGAGCCTGAGCGAGGCGTCCACAGCAGACAGAAGACTGCAGGCTGGGTGACGGGAGACTCTGGAGGACAGCGAGGTGCAGCTTGATCTGAGAAACACCCGTCTAGCAGCCAGACGGAGACGCCCAAGACAAGGGGCCGACACTGGAGTGGGGCAGAACTGGGGGCCTTTGGAGGCCGCAGGTACTCAGTGGACTGAACCAAATCAGCTCTGTCAAATGGGGTCTTGTGGGGACAAAGACTTTCAAAGGACCAGCCCACATATCAGTGAGCTTGCTGCCAGCGTGAGGCCTCTGCTCCCAGACCGTGTGTGTGAAAGATGCCGATGGAACACAAACACGTCCAAACACCAGGCTGTCCTGACCAGATGCTGGGCGGCCTGGTTTCGGGTTACAGATGATGTCTAATTTGAGCAAAACTGTCTCTGCGAGAAAATGTGTACCTACGTGTTTTAAATGGAAAGCAATGGCTGATTTTTAAACCTCAACCTCTTCTAAATTAGTAACAGCTGTATGAGGAATGTCATGGAGAACGTGCGAATGTGGCAGTGTCTCTGCAGGCGGAGCTGCGGCAGCACAAGGCCTGGGCCGGCTCCAGCGTGGGGCCTGAGGGCGGCAGAAACTGGCTGCAGGCTCGGCCTCCAGCAGCCCTCACGGCCTCTCCAGGCCTTCTGCTCATGAGCAAAAGGAGGGTTTAGATTAGAAGCTTTCAGGAAGAAATAGTGTACTCCCTTTAAGTTTTTAAAATAAAAAACCCAAAAGTAGAAATGCAGACATTAGGAAAAAGTCAGGCATCCAGTGTGAGTTTCCGGAGAGCTTTCTGGGGGTTGTGGGGAAAGTTTCCTTTGTTACGAGTCGTTAATATCGCCCGTTTATCCAGCTTCGTTCACCTGCCTGGTGACCTCGAATGTTCAGAGCACACCTCAGACGGGACGAAAGCAACAAAAGGCTGCTGAGCAGCCCAGGGAGACGGCGTGAAGAGCAGAGAGTGGACACAGTTGCTGGTAATCAGAAAGGAAAAGGGCGGGTCTCAGCGACAGACGTGACCAGGTGGCTTTGAGGGAGAAGACAGAAAAGTTGTGAAAATTGATATAATCCTAAACGCAAAGTGGGCTTGAGGTCAGTTAGCATGACATCACACTTCAACAGTGACTGAAAGTTTTACATATTATATTTCACATTCACAAAAGACAACCAAGTCACCAAGAAAGGGCTGAGGTAGACGTGCTCCGACAAGGCAGAGAGCTGGCCCATGTGTTTCAGACTCCTCTCCATGAGAAACAGCTACACACAAAAAGCCTAACTTCTAGCTCATCTGGAAAGCTCCTCAGATACTTCACATTCTGCCATGGTAAAACCACGGCCCAGGTCTGGCACAGGAAGGAGTGAACGGGAGGGCTGTGCTCACAACATCGTGGGGTAGCAGCTGCCCCTTCCACAGGAAGCTTGTCCTCAGTGGCAACTCAGCTGGGGGTTTGCTCAGCTGCTGGCCTTAGGCCTGGAGTTGCATTCAAGAGAGTAAAGTAGTGGCTGCGAGAATGCTGGCAATTCTGTATCCAGCCTCAGTTGATGTCTGAGACCCGCTCTGCTGTGGGAATAGCTGCCGGCTGCTGGGAGCAGCCTTGTGACGTATCAGTCATTCCAGCCCAGCGCCGAGGAGGAACACCGGATCACCCCCCGACCACCTCCCACTTTAAACAAAGGGGAAACCTTGAATCCTGACTTGAGATGTACCCTTGACTTTAACGTTTTCCCAAAGATTACACCTGGCTGATTCAATGATTTTTTTAAAACACGGATTTCACATAAAATTCACTCCTTCAAAGTATATAATTCAGTGGGTTTTAGTATACTTACAAGGTTATGCAACCATCACCACTTTCTATCTCCAGAGCATTTTCATCACCCCATAAAGAAACCCTGTACACTTTAGCTACTGCCCCTTAATCCCCTTGGCACCCCTCACTCCTCACCAGCCATAAGCAATCATTAATCCACTTTCTGTCTCTGTGGCCCCCCTGTTCTAGACACTTCACACAAGTGGAATCACATAATATGAGTTCTTTTGTGACTGGCTTCTTTCACTTGGCTCTATCAGTGCCTCATTCCTTGACAATGCCGAGTAACGTTACACTGGGTGGATGTGCCAGTTTTGTTTATCCGTTCATCAGCGGATGCACACTTGGGGGGTTTCTACATTTGGCCATTGGGAAGAATACTGCTATGACCATTTGTGTATGAGTTTTTGTGTGGACTTACATTTTCATTTCTCTTGGGTCCATACCTAGGAGTGGAACTGCTAGGCCATATGATAACTGTGTAACCACTCGACGAATTGCCACACTGTTTTCCACAGTGGCTGCACCATTTTATAATTCTATCAGTAGTGTGTGAGGGCTCTGACTGCTTCATCTGCTTGCCAATGCTTGTTATTTTCCTTTTTTTTTTAACTCTAGCCATCCTAGTGGGTGTGAGGTGGTCTTGCTGTGGTTGGGTTTGCATTTCCCTGATGGCTGATGATGCTGAGCACCTTTTCATGTGCTTATTGACCATCTGTGTATCTTCTTTAAAGAAAGGTCTATTCAGGTCCTTTGCCTATTTCTTAACTGGGTTATTTTTCCTTTTATTACTGAGTTGTAATAGTTCTTTATATATTCCAGATACAAATCACTTAGCAGATATATGGTTTCTAAAATGTTCTTCCATTTTGTGGGTTGTCTTTTTACTTCCTTAATGGTATCACTTGTATAAAGTTTTTAATTTTTATGAAGTCCAGTTTATTTTTGTTCTTATGCTTTTGGTGTCATAGCTAAGAAACCATTGTTTAATCCAAGGTCACAGAGATTTACACCTATGTTTTCTTCTAATAGTTTTATATTTTTAGCTCTTATAATTGGGTCTTTGATCCATTCTGAGGCAATTTTTGCATATGGTGTGAGGTAGAGGTCCAGCTTCATTCTTTGGCCTGTGAGTATTCAGTTGTCCAGCACCACTTGTTGAAAAGATTGTTCCCTCCCCATTTAATTATCTTGGCTCCAGTCACATTTTAACAACACTTTGTATTTTGAAGACAGCCTGGTCCAGAGAGAGATGAGATCGGTGAGGTCACTCACTGGGACTAAACTAACCCAGGCCTCTAAGCAAATGGTACTGGGACCACTGGATGTCTATAGGTAGAAAAATGAACTTCAATGCCTATCCCATACCGTACACAAAAATTTACTTAGGACAGCTCATAGATACAAATGTAAGAGCTAAAATTATGAAACTTCTGAAAGCAATCATGGGAGAAAATCTTTGTAATCCTGGGTTAGCCAAAGATTTCTCAGAAACAAAAAGCAGGATCCATAAAGGAAAAATCAATTGGGTAATTGATAAATTGGCTTCATTATAATTACAAACTACTGCTCTTAAAGGTCATTGTTAAGAAAAAGGCCAGCCTCAGACTGAGTGAAAATATTAGCAAAAACTTGTGTTCAGAATATGTAAAGAACACTTACAACTCAGTAATAAGAAGCCAAACACCCAATTTTAAATAATGGTCAAAGGATTTAAAGATACTTAACCATAGAAGAGATTTGGAAGGCGAAAGATATCACTAGTTGTTGGGGAAATGCAAATTAAACCACAATGACGGGGCTGGCCCCGTGCTGAGTGGTTAAGTTCCTGCGCTCCGCTTTGGCAGCCTAGGGTTTCACAGCTTCGGATCCTGGGCACAGACGTGGCACCGCTCATCAAGCCACACTGAGGCAATGTGCCACATGCCACAACCAAAAGGACTCACAACTAGAATATACAACTATGTACTGGGGAGCTTTGGGGAGAAAAAGGAAAAATAAAATCTTTAAAATCACAATGAGATACCACCATGTACCGACCAGATTGGCTAATATCAAAAAGACTAACAATATCAAGTTTTGGTGAAGATGTGGAACAAGTGGAACTATCATACATTGCTGGTGGGAACTGGATAAGTTTGGTAGCTTCTTAGAAAGTTAAACATGCGCTTACCACCTGATCCAGCAATCCTACCCAAGAGAAATGAAAACATGGGTCCATGCAAAGAATTGCAAGTGACTGCTCATTAATAAGAGCCCCAAACCGGAACTGTGAGTGATCCTTTCACAAGGTGACCCAGGTCCTGTCTCCCTCAGTGGGTGTGGAAACAACGGGCACCATCCATATGATGCAATGGTGTGCGCAATGTTATCCACACAACGGCATGGACAAAGCTCAGAAGCAACAGGCCAAGCGAAAGAAGCCAGACACAAGAGACCACATGGTGTGTGATTCCATTAATGAGATTCCAGAAAAGGAGAGGACAGCAGGGGTGGTCCCGGGGGAAGGACTGACTGCAGAGACATGTCAGAACTCAGCAGACGGTACAGTTCAAAAGCTGCTTTTAGTATATGTAAGTTAGACCTCAGTAAACCTGACTTTAGAGAGACTGTGTCCCAGACACAAGCTTGTTTCTACAAGGAGCACTCCTCAACTTGCGGGGCTAGAGCGGCTTGCTCCCTTCACGGGGGTGGTATTCTCTAAGGGCCTGCTGTGTGCCAGGCCTTGTTCTGGAAGCGGATGTGTACACCTGTAGTGGTCAGTGACCAGGAGGCAGCTGGGGGCCTCCTTGGGCAGATGACACTGGGGTTCAGGCCTGAATGATGGGAGGACAGAGGGAGGGGATTCCAGGTGGAGAACACACAGCACAGAGCAGCCCATGGCAAGAGCGAGCTGGCTGGCTGCAGTCCCGCGAGGCAGCAGTGAGTGGTAACGAGAACCGTGCAGACGAAGGTGGAGGCAGGCAGGGCCAGGACATGCAGGCTTGGCCCCCAGAGCTGGGCGCCTGGTCTGACGCCCATTCTCAGGGGGCCGTGCTGACTGCTGAGTGGACAGGGGAGGGGTGAAGGGGCCAGCTGAGGGAGGAAGGCAGGGCTATGGCCCGGAGTGGCAGGTGCTGGTAGCCTGGTGGTGACAGAGGGGATGTGTTCGGAGGAGGGAGGGAAAGAGCTTGCTGGTGTCGGGATGGAGAAGTCAGGGAGAGCCAGAGTACAGGCGGTTGTGCCGCTGGGGGAGGCAAAGTGGGGAAGAGAGCGGGCTCCTGGCCCCGGGCCATCCGTGCAGACAGGGCCCAAGGAGAAGGGGTGGGCGACCTTGTGGCTCTGGGGGTGGTGTGGGGTGGTGGGACTCGTGCTGGGTTCGGGTGGACGGAGAAGAATCTGAGGTGAGGAAGTAAGACACGGGCACAGGCATCTGATGAAGTTAATTTGTGTATCAGGACCACGATGGAGGCCGCCCTGAGGCACCAATCTAAACCAAGGCAGCCGGCATGTGCAGGTGACACCCAATACCAGCCACCACCCTCCCCTCTGGCTTTGGCGGGCTCACCTCAACCTGGAAATCAGGGCCTGTCGCCTGACCAGGAGCCCTGACCTCCTGGCCAATCCTGCCCATCTCCGCGGAGCCCCTTGAACAGTCTGTAAACTCTCCCCCCGGAAGGGAGCGGCCTGCTGGGGACGCCCTGGTTCTCATCTGTGGACTGTTTCCCTTGAATAAAGGACAGCAAACTTGGGACTAACTGGTACCGGTTTTGTCATTTGACACAGCGCATGGACTCCAAAGAGCTGGGTGTAGCAAGAGGAGGGGGAGTCTGCTAGTCCACAGCAGCTGCAGGTCGGCCCAGGCAGGGGTCCGTGCCACAGCGTGCTGACGACTTCCTGCGTTGGGGGGACCCTGCAGCTCAGAGGGCAGGCAGCTGGTCACAGCCATGCTGGGCACTCGTGCCGTGCCCGGTACCCAAAGATTCTGAGACACGTTCCAGCTGTTGCCAATGTCGGGAGGTTTGGAAATGCCTGTGACACCTACACTAGGAAGAAAACCACCTGCCCTCATTCTGAAAAGAAAGCTGACAGACATCACACGTTCTGCTGTGCCACACATGGTGCAGGCTCTTCACATGCGTTTTACGTCCGTGTGATCACAGATGTCTCATAAGAATCAGGCTCCTACCAGGGAGTAATGCGCATGGTTCCTGGGCTCCGGGCCACGGCCACTCTGCCTGGGTTGGGCCTGTCACCTCCCTGTGGGCTCGCCACCAATGTGTCGCCTGCTGTTGCTCGTCCACTTCTAGGGTGGCTGCAGACACGATGCCCCTCACCCGTGGACACTCGGTGGGTGTCTCCCCAGAGAGGGCATACTCCTGCTGTACCAAAACAGCCTTCCTGACAGAAAATGCCCTGCGTGTCCCACAGCCCCTGCCTGCTGCAGCAACCCAACCCAGCAGGCCCGGCCTCGGGCCTCACAGGCTGGACAGCACAGGCCTCTGGGGCTGGCATTTCCTCAGGGGCCACATCGGGAGTACCATGGAGGTACTGCTGTGCTGGGGCCCCAAAGTCACCCTTTCCCTGGTGACTGCTGTTTCCTGGGGGACATCCCGAGACCAGGACACTGTCCAGCTCCTGGCCTGTTGCTGCCCAAGGCCGAGTTGGCCACGCTGCGGCTGCTGACAGGTGACTGTCTCCTCATTCTTTCCACGCCCAGCAGAAGAGGGAGCTGTCACTCCTCCCGGATGGGATTTGTATTGGCATTGACGCGCAGGTTATTGACCTATTCAGTGGGAATCAGTACCACGGAGCCAGGCTTGGGCTCTGCTCCCAGGGCTTTGGCGCCTCCAGGCCCCCTGGGGACAGAGCTGGAAGGCCAGGCTGATGACCTAGCCCATGCCTGCAACAGGTCCTCCTGAGCCTTCTGCAGGCACACACACAAATAGCACGTGAGCATCTGCTCCTCTGTCTACCCTCGGCCACCAGCCCTCCTCCTTCGGTGGCCATCGCTCTGCCCACCTCACCCCCACAGCTGGCTGGATCAGCTGCGCCTGTGCCCAGGGAAGGGAAGGCTGCGGGCAGGATGACAGCGGGACACATGCTGGCCAGGCAGCAGGCATGGGCATTTACTGAGTTTTCTGGGTTCCGTCCTCTGGGCAGAGGAAGGGCTGCAGCCGTGGGGAGGGGCTCAGACTGTGATGAGCTATCACAGGGAAGGGATGACTGCTCCAGCCAATTCCGAAGAAGAAATCTTTCGTATTGGCACAACCGTCTGAAGTAACAGGACCAACCAGAGCCAGCCGGCTGCAGCCCGGGAGGCCCGCCTGGAAATTTCCTGCCGAGCACCACATCTAGGAGAGCCGGCAGCTTCTCACTCCCCAGGTGCACTTCAGACACGCCGTCCAAGAGAAATTCAACCACCCACCTGCAGGCTGACAAAGGGGCCCTACTTTCAAGTCTGTTGATTACACAGTGGATGGAAAGACTGTATTTCCAAGTCCAGTGGGAGAACTTTATTTTAACCAGATTTTCTAGACTGTTTATGTTGTTAAAGTGAACATCCCATGGGGTGAGATGAGGCTCTGCAGCCGAGGTGCCACTTGTAAACGCACTGCCCCAGCTTTCCTGGATGTGTTCCTGCGAGTGAGACCCAGGCAGATGCAGCTCCACACATGTCCGCACACGAGACGCTCTGGTTGGCAAAAATAAGGGGGCAGAGACCAGACCCCGGGGGGTCTGTCAGATACTGGCTCCTGGGAGCCGCAGCATGCGAACCACCCAGGAAAACAGCTGGGCAGTGCTGAGCTGGTCAGAGGGAAGTAAAAACTGTCCTAAATGCTGCTCAAACAACTAGCAGCCCCGCTCCCAGCCCACATGGCTCTGAGCCCGAGAGTACCAGCTGCCATCGTAGCACTGACTGCGGATGCACACAGACTCCGGCGTGACTCAGGGACGCTGGGACCCCCAGGGCCTGTCCAGATGTTGTGCTGCCCCCACCCTACCCACACTGCCCATGGCCTTCCTCATCCTGAGGGCTCCAGGACAGACCAGCCCTTTTGCCCACTCCTCCCTTTACCCCTTTCTTGTGTGGTGAAATTTAGGAAGAACCGGGGGTCTCAGGATCACCTTATTGGAAATATATTCCAACAGCATTTTTAAAATAAAGACTTGGGAGGTTCTACTAACAGAAAGTCCCACATGAATGGTCGCTGTGCCACCAGGAAGGGGGAAGCAAATTACAGTGCCACAAACCAGCGGCCCCTGCGTCTGCTCAGCCTGCCAGCTAAAGTAGTTTTTATGTTTGTAAATGGTCAAAAGAAAATGAGAAGAGTTTGTGCCATGTGCAAATTCTATGAAATTCAAACTTGAGTGTCCATACCAGTCTTGTTGGAACGCAGGCTGCTCACCCACATGGGCACATGCTGTGGCTGCTCTCGGCTGTGGCGCAGAGACCATGTGGCGCAGCTGCAGTTACTGCACGGCCATCCCACAGAGGAAGCCTGGCAGAGGGCATGGGGCACCCCAGGCAGCCTGGAAACCTGAGCAGGCACCAGAGCAGGGCCCCAGGTGCAGTGTGACCCCGAGTCTTGGGGGAACCATACCCTATTTTTTTTTAAAGATTGGCACCTGAGCTAACATCTGTTGCCAATCTTTTTTTTCCCTCTTCTCCCCAAAGCCCCCAAGTACATAGTTGTATATTCTAGTCATAGGTCCCTCTGGTTGTGCTATGTGAGATGCCGTCTCAGCATGGCTTGATGAGCGGTACCATGTCTGCGCCCAGGATCCAAACTCAAGAAACCCTGGGCCTCTGAAGATGAGCACATGAACTTAACCACTGAGCCCCGGGGCAGGCCCCTGCCACACCCCGTTTTTAACAGTGTTTTCTTTTGGGAAGTGACCCTAGGAGGCAGAAGTATAGCAAATTATATTAAAAAAACACCCTGTATGGCCCAGGGACCGCTCACCCTGAGGCCGTGAAGAGGGGAGCCGAGTCCGCCCTGTCTAACTGGGCACATGCGTCTTCTCTGCTCCACGAGAGGCCCACCCTTCCCGTTTCCCATGCACCGGGACAGCATCCTCCTTAGCCCCAGCACTGAAGTGTACTTTCTTTCTTTTATTCTTCTTCACTCTGTTGTCCATCCTCAGACGCCTTCTTGTCTCTAGGACTTCCTACGGGGCCCAGGTCAAGGGTCACTTCTGGGTAGGGTACAGGACGGCTCTCAAACCTCTAAGGAAGAAATTCCCATCTGAAATTCCTTAGTTCCATGACCATATTTCTTCTACTTCCTTACTAGTTTTTTTTTCTTTTTTTTTTTGAGGAAGATTAGCCCTGAGCTAACTGCTGCCAATCCGCCTCTTTTGGCTGAGAGAGACTGGCCCTGAGCTAACATCCATGCCCATCTTCCTCTACTTTATATGTGGGACGCCTACCACAGCATGGCTTGCCAAGTGGTGCCATGTCCGCACCCGGGATCTGAACCAGTGAACCCCAGGCCGCTAAAGCGGAACGTGTGCACTTAACCACTGCGCCACTGGGCTGGCCCTCCTTACTAGTTTTTACTACATTTTTCATATTTCAATTGTATTAATCTAGAAAAATTCCTCAAAAAAAACCCTCAGTTACTTATTTTATAATTGCGTGTTTAAATTTTATTTATCGTTTATCTGTAATCTTTTATATTAACAGCAATTTCTGTCCCAGGAGACACAGAATGTTCCCAGTTGGCCTGTCATACGGGACGCCCTGTGTTCTGACATCATTCCAACTGACCCTGTTCATGTGTGAAGGGGTGAGGCCAAGGCTGCTTTTTCCCATGTCGACCAGCACCCCAGCCCCCAACTCCCTGTTAGCTCCCCATCTAAGTGCTGTGTACTGGCCAACTCCCAGTGCTCCCACCCGATTCCGCAGGGTTCTTGCACTACACATGGCTCTACCTTTGCTAGAGCGACA
This sequence comes from Equus quagga, assembly GCF_021613505.1. Classification (NCBI taxonomy): domain Eukaryota; kingdom Metazoa; phylum Chordata; class Mammalia; order Perissodactyla; family Equidae; genus Equus; species Equus quagga. The sequence continues at coordinate 135,880,591 of NC_060272.1, forward strand.
ACAGAAGGCAGCTCCGACGAGCGGGGGCTACAGGGCTGGGGCATGGGGACAAACCTTCCACCCTCACCCCTTCCTTCTGCATCCCAGGGCCGCTGGGGACAGCAAGGGCCTGCCCAGCCTTGGTCAGCCCTGACCAGACAGGCAGAAACCCCTGTTGCTCTCCAAACCCACACGCGCTCAGAGCACCCCCTCACTCGGTGTGGGAACAACCCTCCACGGCAAGCAGCACTTCGAGAAAATGGAGGAGCTGTGGCAGGAGGGTCACCTAGGAAACGTAGCCATAAACACCTGGTCTGGAAAATGGGACTGAACGAGGTGCAGGAGAGACAAGCCCACACACATGGTTCTTCCATGCCTTCCACTGTAGCACAGTGGGGACACAGGCAGGCAGAGTCAGGTTCTGTGCAGCCAGGACACACGCCCTGTGATCACGCTGAAGCCAATGTTCCCTAAAAATCAACCCCTCAAGATCACTAGACAACACACATCTCTTCAGGTGGGAATGCAGTCCGGGCAGCACTTCTGTTGTTAAGACCGTCCTTCCAAGCTAACCGGGCGGCAGCTGTATGCTTTGAAAAGTACTTCTGTTCCCTCCCAGACTCACAGGTAAAGGTGAGCTTAGTTAAAAAGTTGGTTTCTTTTAAAATAGTCAGAAATGATAATTAAGAAGCAGAATACACACGCACACATATAAACATAATAATCAATGCTAGAAATTCCTTAGAGGCACTTTCACAACTTTCTCTTCATTTGGTTATTAATATATAAATATGCAAGCAAAATAATGTCAGCAGACAATGAAAGTCATATTTCAGATATTCAGTGACAGTTTTTACTAAGGTTTAAACTGTCTATTTCATAAATCGCAAAGTAACGGCTAAAACATTAAAACTGGTTATAATTTAAAGTTATTATGGTCTGGGGCCGGCCCTGTGGCCGAGTGGTTGAGTACATGAGCTCCGCTTTGGCCGCCCAGGGTTTCACCGGTTCAGATCCTGGGCGCGGACATGGCACCACTCATCAGGCCATGCTGAGGCAGCATCCCACATGCCACAACTAGAAGGACCCACAACTAAAAATACACAACTATGTACTGGGGGGTTTGGGGGAGAAAAAGGAAAAACAAAATCTTTAAAGTTATTATGGTATCACTGAAATTTTTTCACGGAATCACAGACTTTTTGAGTTTTTAAGGTCTTAAGTTTCTTTTTCAAAAGACAGATCACACACACACACTGCCACACACACCTCATCGAACTCTTAACCTTTGCAGGCCCTGTGCCCTCGAGGTATATGGGCTCCTTCAACCTCACAGGAGTCATTTGAAATCACTGGTATAATGCCCATTAAAATGAAACTGAGGCTAGAAAAATTAAGATCCTTGCTCAACATCACACAACTAGCAAATGGAGTCAAACCTAAGGCAGATTCTAAAACCTGAGCTCCTAGACATTCTACCGTCGAACATTTCTAAATTCAAATATAGTTGTAATACACAGGTCAAGCATTACTATAATCAACTTGTGATGTAATTCATGCTGGCAACTGACTTTGGTGGTAGCAACAAAAACATTTTTGTTGGGAAACATAATTGCCTCTGAAAGTTTGTTCATATATTCCACATCATCGCATGCCAGGCATGAGCAGGACTTAAGCCCCAACTGGAAAGCGCTGTGATCTAGTAAGGAGACTTGCTGTGCCTCTTGCCATAAAAGTCCCAGTCTCCTCTCTGATGCCGCAGGCCCAGAGTCTGGGCCCTTTCTGGCAGTTCCTGTCTTTTTCAGACAGGCCCTCTGTCAGGGTGAGGACAGACTATATCAACTTCCCACTAATTCTCCTCGTACCCACAGCCCCTCTGTCAGAGGTTCCACAGAACAAACCAGCTTCCTTCACAGCTCGGGTCTCAGCTTTCGTGGTCTGTACCAGACACCACGCTGTCACCTGCCTGCCGGCTTCCAGGATGTCACTGCTGTCTCCCTGCCTACTCTTCATCCTTGTGCATTGTCCCTGTCAAAGCCTTCTCTACTGTCATTTCAGGAGAGGGACTGATAAATCCTACATGTTTCAATCTTCCAGTTTTGAGGCCTTTTGTGTTTAACAATATGTTTAATTTTCCTAGATACTTGACAAATAGTTTGAGTATAGAATTTAAGGTTTAAATAATATTTAAGTTACATTTTATATATAGAGTTAATGATATATATCCAAACTTGTACTCTAGAGTCCTCTGTTAAATGCCTTCAGTTTTTAAAAATGGGAAGAAAATAAGTGACAGGAAGTGAACACGTGTCCTAGTGAAAGAGCAGCCTCACCTCCGGGATGAGCTGAAACGAGGCACAAACAACTTCCATAAGAGAGACTGAAAGCGGCTGAGATTCTGTATTACAGCAAAGCTGATGATTAAAGAAAAATAAAACCACTATTGGGCAAGAGAATTAAAACGTGAGGGGAAAACAAGCCTCAGTGCAACAGTCAAAGGACCCTGATAATCCATCCTGTTCGCACAACTGTTCCAGCTGGGCCAGATCTTACACAATGAATCACAGGACACCTTTATGAGGCAGAGATTAGATCATGCCCATTTTAAAAATAAGAAAAACAAGGTTGCTCCAGTGACCCTGCAGCCCAGAGTAAAGAAGCCATGCTGAGCTGGCCGCCTGACCCGAAGGTCTTTATTGAAGCCGATTTGAGGTGACCCGGCCAGCTCAGTGCTGCTCAAGGGAGGGAGGTCAGAGTGTTCACCCTGAAACCAACACAGCTTCTGCTCAGGGACCCTCTGTGCACTGGCTCCTTCCAAAGCCCTCTACTGAACTTTTTAAAAAATAAACTTTATTTTTTAGAAGTTTTAGATTTACAGAAAAATTGGGAAAATAGTACGGAGTTCCCATTATCATTAACATCTAACCTTGGTGCAGTACATTGTTACAATTAATACACCAATGTCAGTACATCACTTTTATAGCTAAAGTCTCTATCCAGCTTTCTTTAGTTTTCACTGAATGTCCTTTTTCTGTTTCAGGATTCCCACACAGGATCCCACAGGACATTTGTGATTAGCAAGAGAGGCAGGAAAATTTACCTAGATGCTTATTCTGTGCATCTCCCTTTATGTCCTGCCACAGGTTTAAGAATTATGCTTCGTTATTTTAATAAGGAGCTCCCATTTTTCACTTAAAGAGTCTTCAGAGAAAATGCATAGCTGTTCTTTGGGTCCTAGAATCACACACACCTTGTTGTCTGGCCACAAACCACATGACCATCCCCTTTGGCACCCTCAGTGCTGGCTGCCTCTGCTGGCCCAGGTAGGCGGAAGGGCCAGCTGATCCTGGGCTTGGCTTGACTTGACACTGATAACGGAGACTACCAAACACTGAACACGCTGTCATTCGTTCATTTCTCTACAGACCATCCGTGAACTGGCAAAACGGATCTTAAAATGATTCAATGTTCATGTGGAACATCTCTTGAACTGGGGAAACGAGGGCAGAAGGATTTTCTTTGCTGTCCTGAGCCTGCTTTATTTTCTGCGCAGACCCGTGAGTAGAAGCATTTCAAGCTCATGCTCTCACACACGATGAGGCTACACACACCATGAACAGGACTGGCTCATTGCCCTCTTCTGGCAAAAGACCTGCCCTGTTCACAGGCTCGGCTCTGGCCATCAGACTGTCCGCTCCTCACAGCGGCGAGTGGCCCACGTGGGCCAGGTGACAGTGGATGCTGAGAGAAGGAAGTCTCTCCCCATAGGGGTTGCTGGGCTGGGCAGACACTGCCCAGGGCTGCAGGCAGCCTCTTCAGAGCTGCTTGCGACCACGTGCTGCTGGGCAGGGAATGGCGTGGGTCAAGTGGGTGTGAGCTACTCCAACCCTCGACTCCTACTGCAGCCACGAACTTCCCTTTTTCTCTAAGCCAGTGTGAGCCGGGTCTGTCCCAACCTCTGTCACCTGTGTTGCAAGAGCTGTTATAAAAACCACAGGCACTCTGTTAAACACTGGGTGTACCATGGTGAACAAAATAACCCTGAGTGGGGCCAGCCCGGTGGCACAGCAGTTAAGTTCGCACGTTCCACTTCTTGTTGGCCCGGGGTTTGCCAGTTCGGATCGTGGGTGCGGACATGGCACCTCTTGGCAAGCCATGCTCTGGCAGGCGTCCCACATATAAAGTAGAGGAAGATGGGCATGGACGTTAGCTCAGGGCCAGTCCTCCTCAGCAAAAAGAGGATTGGCGGCAGATGTTAGCTCAGAGCTAATCTTGCTCAAAAAAAAAAAAAAAAAAAAAATCTTAAAAAAAAAAAATAACGCTGAGCATCAGGGAAATGCAAATAACAACCCTGGTGGAATACCACAGCACACACACCAGATGGCTACACACAACTGGGAAAACTGGAGTTGAAACTAAGTGAGTAAACGGACTCCTCACACACTGCTGGTGAGTGTAACAGGCACAGGCACTTTGGAAAACTTGGCAACACCTCCTAAAGCTGAACACACATCTTCAGCCCTCCAACCCACACAGACACGTACGTGTGTCGCCAGAAGACATGCGCACAGCAGCACAATTTATAACTGCCAGCACCCGGAAAGGCCCAGGAGCAGAACACAGGGGGAACGCTTTGTGGCTCATCCTTGCGGCAGTGAGGTGACGATCCCGTTACCCTCGAGGTGGACGGACCTCATGGACACCGAGTGGAGCGACAGGCTGCCCCCTGGCCCCTGGCCCTGGGGGGAAACGACATGGGGCAGAGCGGCTACTTGAGGGCCACCTCCTCGTCGGGCCGGTGGTTCTACAAGTTGGATAATTTTGTTAAAAATTACCCAACTGTCTATTTACCACGTGTGCCCTTTTCTGTATGTACGTATTTCAACAAAAAGTTAAAAAACAAAAGACAGAGCCCATGAAGCTAGGAGCTGGCAGAGCAGACAGACAGACAGACAGACAGAAAGTGCACGAAGCCTGCTGTCTGCCGTGCATCCTGCTCCCTTCCGTCTGGAAGCCCTGCAGCCCTCCCGATCACTCGGCTGTCTCTCCTGGGGTCTTTTCCAGCTTTGTCGCATCTCCTGAAGAGCAGTGACCATAAACGCATGAAATACTGTGCACACGCTCCAGGATTTGGTACAAAGAACATAAAGTCCACTTTCTTTTCCCCGATCTTCCTGGAGTAAGACTAGCAATCCGTGAGCCTGTCTTGGTGGGAGGCACCTGAAATGCTGCTCAGGAGAGCTGTCAGTATGTCTTCTCTTAGGTCACAATGGGCGGACACGGCACACCTTTCAACAGGCATTTTTTGGATTTTTTCTCTGAAGGTCTTATCTTATGCACAATGATTTCTGATTACTTTTCTGTGTGCTCTGAGTAATGTTTTCAGTCCATTCCCATCCTCTTGGTATTTCAATGTGTAGAAAGGCTTACAGTTGTCTGAAAATATGGAGATTTTACTATTGACTCCCTCTCGACTCCTTTACACAAGTCAATTGCTTAACACTTCTCTATCCTGTAAATATGGTCCACGTGATTTTGTTCAACTAGAATTAGTCGCATCACATTTGAAATAAAAGGGACAAAAGCTGCATCTTACAAATCTTTGTTACAAGAAAATTTTAGTTGTAAAGACATTGTTTGAATGTTTGTGAGCTTTCTACTTATCTTTCATAATCTCCTTCTATTAAGAATTCAGTTAACCCGTAGGTTTAAATAATATGTGAAGAAACGTACTAATTTCCAGAGGCCAAGGCTGACTAAAGCAATGGAAAAGGCCTGCACAATTCTTAGCTTTGGGTTGAAGGGCTGGAGGGGAGCTCGGGCCCCAGCAACCCAGAGGCTTGCACAACAACCGTCCAACGTGGATGACGCGGCCCCACAGGAGGACACGCAACAGAGGGTGTGGGCCAACAAAGCCAAGCTGTCTGCGCTTTTTTGGGAAAAGACAAAACAGCCAAGGGACAGATTCCAATTTCCTAAACATCTTACTTCAGCCTCGGACAAATACAAATTCCATGCTGTTTTTAAGGTCAAATAGCTGTAAGCACAGCACTCACACATTTATGACAGAAAGGGGTTCTTTATTTACAAGCGCCATAAGCACTGAATACTAACCAGATGCTCTTCACTGCCTCTTATAAACCAAGAAAATAGAGAAGAAACCGAAGTTTAAGTCTGAAGAAAATCTTGGAACAAGCAGTTAGCAGTCTGTTCTACCAGCAGAACTACAGGAGCTGAAAGCCCTTCACTGGAGTGTGCCCTACTGACCACCTACACCACTAGTGAACCGGCTCCACCAGGCCCTCCGTCCCTGCCAAGAGCACGTCCCAACCCTTGGGCCTCTTCTGTCCATACTTCCTATGTGATAGTGACAGGGACGTTCTCGTAAACGGCCCCTAAAGGACTGGCCAGTAGACCTTGATGTATGCAAACATGGTTATGGCCATGTGCAATCACTTAATTAACTACCGAGGAAGGCGCTCACCTCAAACGCACTTCTGAACAACCAGCCTGGAAGTCTTGGGGCAGCCTTTCTCGGGGTAGGGGGGTGTGAAGCTGTGCAGTTTGTGTTTATCAGATAAATATGCTATTTTAAACATGTGAAAAACATTGTAATCAGAGACTGAACAGAAACTGATGAGGAGTCAGGAATGGTGAACATGTGGCTATTTTCAATTTCAATTACAACTAGACTTTGTAAGATGAGGTAGTTCAGAAATGCATTCAGCAACAATTTGAACTATCATAAATAACTTGAAATAACATAATTTGATGTAAAAAATAGATGTGCAGGATGCTTAGTTTGAAATCTACCTTGAAAACATACACAATCACTTCACACCCACAAGAACAGATGTAAAAAAGACACAACAAGTGCTGGTGAGAATGTGGCAAAGTGGAACCTCCAACATTGTTGGTGAGAATTTAAGATAGTGCAGCCACTCTGTAAAATAGTTTGGCAGTTACTTTTTTGTTTTCTTTCTCCTTCTTAAATGTGCTTTATAAATCCTGAACAATATGTCCACATGTGAAGTGGAGTGAACTTCTCAGGGATGCAGGTGTTGTGTCCATTCCCACCTCACACACACACGGCCCATGGGGCTCCCATGGCGGCCGACTGTCCCTGCTCCCTCCTCCTCCTGGAATCTGCGCCCTGGCCCCAGTCCTGGAGGGTCTCCTAGGGTCTCCTCGGGTCCCCCAATCCTCCTCTTCACCTCACCTGCCCCCTCTTTTCACAGAGAATCCTGTCATTCAAACCTCTCTGGACTGCGACAAGGGCACATTCTTCTCTTAAAATACAGTGTCGCTTTCATTCTCTTTCTAGAACTCTTATTAGACTCTGTGACCACCTCATCTATGCTTCTTGACTGAAATTATATATTTTCCATCTAATTATCTTTCTGTTCTTTTGGGTGATTTCTTCAAATAAATCTTCTAATTTTCTCCTTAGCGATATCTAACCTGTTGTTTGACTTAACCATTGGTTTTTAAATTTTTAAAATTCTAATGGCATTTAAAAAATTTACAGATGTCAATTTCTTTTTTTGAATAGGCTTTAAAAAAAAACTGTCCTATGTTTTTAACTAGGTTTATATTTGTTCAGTTAGCACTTTGATAACTTTAACGTTTTACTTTGCAGTTTTTGTACAGATTGTTCTATAATTCTCACTGAACAGATGTTTGTTTTTCTCAAATACTGTATAACTTTTCGGTGTGCACTTGCTTCAGCGGGGGGCATTTTCTGACAGTTCTGTGAGTGTGGGTGTGAAAATGTCCCTCCAGGCAGTTTCATGGTGGCACCTCCCAGAGCCTGGGGGAATCCCTGCATCTACAATTTACCTTCCTTTCTAGACTTGGGCTTCCTCTGAGACGACATTGTAGGCAGGTAAACCAAGACCTTGTGTCATCTGCGAAGGGATGTGGAGAGGCCTTCTCTGCCCACCGAGCTCCCACAGCCTCCTTGGGTGGCTGGCAGTTTTTCTCCTCCCAACCAACAGGAGAAGACTGGGAGGCTCCAAGTTCTGGGAGGACCACCCAAGCCCCCGTGGGACGCAGCCTAGGCTGTCCTTCCACCTCTGTGCCCCAGATCTGTTCTGAGACCCTGTGGGCTGCCCAGCGCCAGCTCCTGCCCTGGCTTGGAGTTCTCTCCTTATTTATAGCTCTTGGGACATTTCTACTTCTGTCTTTTGAGCTTGACTATGTACTTAAAACACGTTATACATAATCCAGAATGTCTGGACATTTAAAATGATAGGGGAGGGTGGATATGGTCATGTCAGCCGGCCATATTTCTGTAAGTCTCCCCCTTCTTTCTTTTCAGTGAGAAATATCACATTTTCACTCCTCTTTAATTAATTATACAAGTAATTAGCAAATGCATTCTCACTATAAGAATTAAGTGGGGCCAGCCCAGTGGCACAGTGGTTGAGTTTGGCGTGCTCTGCTTCAGCAGCCCAGGTTCGTGGGTTCAGATCCTGGGTGCAGACCTATGCCACTCATCAAGCCATGCTGTGGCAGTGACCCACATACAAAGCGGAGGAAGGCTGACACAGATGTTAGCTCAGGGCTAATCTCCCTCAAGCCAAAAAAAAAAGCAGTTAAAGCTAAAGTTAAACTCCCCTTTGACATAACCCCACCCCTCTCCCCAGTGATTGTCTTGCAGATCTCTTCTGGCCTTACAGACTCCCTGGAACCACAGAACACAGGTGGCACTGTACAGCCACATATGCTGCTGCTGGGAGTGCATGATGGTGTGGGCACGTTGGAAAACAGTCTGGTAGTTTCTTATGAAGTTAAACATAAACTCACCATGTGACCCAACAGATCCACTCCTAAGTATTTACCAAAGAAAATAAAAACTTAAGCTCACACAAAAATACTGAAATGTTTGTAGTAGCTTTATCATTAATCATCTAAATCCGGAAACAACTCAAATCTCCTTCAACTAGTGAGGCCCATCCATACTGTGGACCCAACTACTGATACACACACCACAGGTGACTCGATGCATTCTGCTAAATGAAAGGTGACAGACTGAGAAGCCTACATGCTGCATGAGAGTCTGGATGTAGCAAAAATATTGGGTCAGAAAGAGAACAGTGGCTGTCAGGGCTGGAGGTGGGGAGGAGGGTGTCTACAAAGGGGCATGAGGGATTTGTGGGATGGCGGGAGGTTTACATCTTGAATGTGGTGGTGGTCACATGACAGTATGCGTTTGTCAAAACTACTGTATGAAAATTAGAACTCAAAAATACAAAAAATTTTAATGAATAAAATCATACTACACCCATATTGTTTTCCGTTTTGCTTTTCTTCACTCAACAATGTGTATTGAAGAGCTTTATCCTGTGAAGATACAGAGTTGCCATGTTCTTTTTAACGGCTGCATGATACTCCATTGTGTATATCCATCAAGGGTGTGTCAGCCCATGAGGGAAAGTTCCTCAAAGGAAGGGGGTGCTGTTAGAAGGAGGGGAAGGGTGTTGGGCACAAAACAATGGATGTCCACCCTCTACCACCACGTTCCACCAGGCACTCATTGTTGCGAACCATACACATGGTGTTGAGGCCACTCCAGAGTACGATAGGCTCAGATGTCAAGACTGATGGTGCCGCACATCACATGTGGGTGTGAAGAGGTCTGTTGCTCACATAATAAGGATTCTGGAGAGGGAAGGGCAGCTCCCAAGCTGCTCGACAGCAAGGGTGGGCGGCCGGTTCTGGCTTTTCCTGTGGTTAGGGTGGGGCTGGGGCTAGCATGGTTTGAATTTGCCAGAACCAAAGAGAAAGCACGCAGGTTTTCTTATCAGCTTGCCCAGATGTGGAGAGAGGGGGAGGAGGAGGGGAAGGTTTAAAAGCTGTCAGCAGTCACGTATCAAAATGGGGTCAAACTCTTCATTACATACTATCCCTGATTTCTTGATTCTCTAAATATCATTCACACATCTCCAAAATTATCCTCCTAAAACATGAGTGTTTTTACATCATTATCCTTCCCAGAAACTTAAAGTGATTCTGTAAAGCTGAGAATGAAGGCTACACTTCTAAAGGTGATGTTCAAGGCCTTCCATGAAATGTCCCCAGACATGCTGCCTGTATCTTCTGCTTCTGACACTTCACCCCAGTCCCACGGAACAGTCTTCCTTCCAGGACCTGTAAGAGTTCCTGTCATTCTGCTCAAACACTGCCTCTTCAGCAGTCTCTTATGCATCCCCACATAATCTGTGTAGTATGGAAACCCCTGGTGATTACAGAGAGGTGTGCACATCTGTTCCTCCAACTAACACTGAAGCACTGAAGCACTAGATATGGGCACTTTGATAGGGAGCGTCTGCTCACTGAAATCAGGGCACATTGTAGATGCTTGGTAAACATTTGTTGAATTCACGAATATATACAACCTACAAAAGAAAAAGCTAAAGGAAATAAAAGGGATTTAGTGAAACTGGGAAATATGGGAGAATGATTGAGGAACAAAGTTTTAAACAAGAAAGTAAAAATAGGGAAGTTTCTAGATAGATGTTTCAGTATAAAAATGTCTAGAACTTTAGGAAAGACACTTGCCCAAGACAGAAGCAGCCACCGCAATTCCTGGCACACAAGTGCCTGTTAAATAACCAATATGACTAGTCGTTAAAATAAACAAAGAAATAAAACACCGAGTACCTACTCTGTGCTGAGAGTATGTGACACACAAACTTAGGCGAGACTGTCCTCTGATTTTGAGAAGCAGAGCAACTGGGACAGAGGGGACACAGCAGGAGTCACTGCCAGGGGCTTATCTAGAAGGCACAATGCAGCTGTGGACGCAGCCAGGACATGGGCCAGGCTGGAGGGGCAGTGCCACACCAAGGACGACCGAGACACCAGGAGCAAGCAGGACTCATCACAACAGTTTGATCCAGCATTCGATTCCTGTTGACGCAGAGCACAGTGCCTGCAGAAACTGAACCAGGCAGAGCCCTTGATCGTAGATGGAAAGCCTGGCCACCTAAGTCCTGGCTGCTGCTAATCTTCCCCCCAAAGACATAAGGAGGCCATTTTCAGCATGAAAACACTCAACATTTACCGTTTGCTGTTCTGAATTAGATGCCAAATGGCAAACCTTCATAAACAGATGACGGCACGGCTCCTCCTGCTGTCTGCTGGTGACTGTAGAGTGAAAATATTGTTTGTTTCACTAAAGCCTGCTTGACATTAGTCTGTTTAAAAGCAAAACAACCCTTATCCACTGAGGACTTCGCTCTTTGGATGTTATAACTAATGGTTTTTAACCATCCTCCCAAAAAAGGGAGGAAAAAAACCCTCTCAGTAATTTAAGTATATATTCAGAAAAAATGCCAAGAATGAAATAAAGCAACTATCATCTTTGAACCTCGTATACAATGAAAGGACAATTCTCCTGAGACAGAGCTAAAAACTGTGTAAGATTTCTATAATCACACAGAAATATTGTTGGAAATGAATCAAACTAAAAAGAAAGGGTAATCAGATCAATAACCACTGATGTGCACATGGCAACATGTCAGAGCCCTCCCACAAGGCGCTCTCCTCAGGACACATCAGAGCCTC
>NC_060272.1:135892150-135895770 GCF_021613505.1 Equus quagga
TCAGAGCCCTCCCACAAGGCGCTCTCCTCAGGACACATCAGAGCCTCAAAAAGGGTGCTCTCCTCAGGACACGTCGGAGCCTCAAACAGGGTGCTCTCCTCAGGACACACTGGAGCCCCCCACAGGGTGTTTTCCTCAGGACGCATCAGAGCCTCAAACAGGGTGCTCCTCTCAGGACACATCAGAGCCTCAAACAGGGTGCTCTCCTCAGGACACATTGGAGCCTCCCACAGGGTGCTCTCCTCGTTCGGACTGATGAGAGTCCTGTCAAACAGGGGTAATCCTTCTTTCTGCTGCCGAGGAAAGTCTGTGTGAAAGCGTTTTTGTTGAGTATACATACATGCACACAAACACACCACCCAGCCACACTTGTGTTACCCACACTTGACCTTGACTCCAGAGATCACAGTTGACTGGACCAGAGGTGGACGCAGGACCCTAACTGGCCCAGCCAGGTTCTCTGGAGAAATCTGAACTGAGAAATCTGAACCACTGGTCTGGAGAGCTGCTGGAACTGAGGGTGTACAGGCTTGGGCTCTCTGAGTTGGGCTGTTGGCCATGGGCCTGGCAACACAGCGGGAGCTGTTCTGCAGAAGGCAAGAATTCCTGAGAAGAGAATGAAGTGGACCTACAGATGATGGGAAAAATGAGGTGACTCAGACGAGGGCTGCCTGGCCCATGAGGGCGACCCCCTCTGGTCCCAGGCCCTTGGGAATCCCTACTGCCCTTCGGGATAAGGGTGTGCTCAGTGTCCTTCCAATATGCTCCCTTTGTACTGCAGCTTATTTAAAGTGGATTTCTATTACTTGCAACCAGAACACCTAACAAACACAATGGTCATTTCAATTCCATTAGTGACAACGAGGAGGATGGATGGATGTAGGGAAGCTTTTTCAGAAAGGCTGTCTAGGACGTCATGAGTGAATACAAGTATTAGAAAAGGGGGCAGAATTGAGCTCCAAATTATGCGTTCTTTGCCTTTGGTCAATCTCCAGAGGCCTGAAACAGTTGTTTTAACAATTTTTCCAGCTTGATACTTATTTTCTTGTGGAGAAGATTCACCAACCTCTTCATTCTGCCAAAGTTGGAAGTCCCATCACAACTGACTTTTGCAATTGTCTTTTAAATTTTTTCCTCTTTGCCATTTAATTTTTTTGTGAGGAAGATTGTCCCTGAGCTAAGATCTGTGCCAATCTTCCTCTATTTTGTATGTGGGACACTGCCACAGCATGGCTTGACAAGCGGTGTGTAGGTCTGTGCCCAGTATCCGATCCCGTGAACCCCAGATTGCCAAAGTGGAGCATGAAAACTTAACCACTACACCACTGGGCCAGTTCCATCTTTGCTTTCTTCTTTTGATTAGCTTTTTAAAAATGTACTTCTCCTTCTACACCAGTTGGGAAGTTCCATGATCTATTTCTTTTTGTTCAATGGCTACCTTAGATATTTTTTCATGCATATACATTAAAGTCAGAATCAATCCAGTCTCAATCCTCCTTGTGAACAAAGGACATCACAACAGTGACATTTCAGTCACCCTTATATCTCCGCGTATTTTTAAATTCTAGCCTTGAAAAAAAAAGACTTCCCTTGACATTATTGATTTTATTAGACAGTCACTGTTTGATGTATTCACCATATTCTTTGCTCTTTATTGCTTCTCGGATCTCAAACCTTCCTTCTGAGGTCATTTTCCCTTGTCCTGAAGAATATCCTTTCATTCTAATTAGTGTCTGCCAGAGGTAAAGTCTCGCAGTTTTTACTTATATGACATTGTCTTTATTTCACTCTCATTTTTCCCAGTTTTATTGAGATATAATTGACATATAACATTGTATTAGTTTCAGATGAACAACATAATGATTTGAGATCTGCATATATTGCAAAATGACCACCACAATAAGTCCAGTTAACATCCATTACCACATATTTACAACTTTTTTTCTTGTGATGAAAACTTTTAAGATTTAGTCTCTTAGCAACTTTCAAATATACAAGACAATGTTATCAACTAAAGTCACCCGGTTTTACATAACAACCCCAGGACTTATTTTATAACTGGAAGTTTGTACCTTTTGGCCCCCATTCATTTCACTCACCCTCACCTCCCACTTCTGGCACCCACCAATCTGTTCTCTGTATCTGTGAGCTCGACTGCGGGGGAGCTTTTTTCTCAGGTTTCACATATAAATGACACCATGCTGAGGAAGGCTGGCCTGAGCTCACATCCATGCCAACCTTCCTCCACTTTCTATGTGGGACGCCTACCACAGCATGGCTTGCCAAGCAGGGCCATGTCCACACCCGGGATCCGAACTGGTGATCCCTGTGTGGCCAAAGCGGAACGTGCGTTTAACTGCTGCGCCACCGGGCCTGCCCCTCTACTTTGTTATGTTTAAGGCAATAAGGTAAGCTATTGTAAAGATATACAATATATTGTAATTTAACCAATCTTCTATTGATAATCTTTTGGGTTATGTATAATTTTTTCACTATTTTATACACTACACAATGAATATCCTTATAAGATATTTTGTACATTTGCGCAGAAGTTTTTGTTAGATAGAATCTTAGAAGCAGAATGGCTTAGCATTTAGTAAAGGCTGATGAAATGACCTATATAAAGAATCTATCAGGGGCTGGCCCGTTGGCGCAGTGGTTAAGTGCACACATTCCACTTCAGCGGCCCGGGATTTGCCAGTTCAGATCCCGCGTGCGGACATGGCTCCGCTTGTCAAGCCATGCTGTGGTAGGCGTCCCACATATAAAGTGGAGGAAGATTGGCATGGATGTTAGCTCAGGACCAGCCTTCCTCAGCAAAAAGAGGAGGATTGGCAGTGGATGTTAGCTCAGGGCTAATCTTCAAAAAAAAAAAAAAGAAAAGAAAGGATTAAAAAAAAGAATCTATCAATTTACATTTCTATCAAGAAGGTGTAAAAGTGCTTATTTTGGAGAGAGTTTTAAAATTCTCTTCTCTTAGTTCCTGCAATTCTTGTAAACTTGCCTAAAGGCCTGGTTTTGCCTAGAGGTCATGGTCTATGATCTTGCTCAACATTGTGGCTTTAGTATCATCCATCTATGTGCTGCAGCATCTTGAATATCTAGCCCAGGTTTCTGATGATATTCTCTTTTCTCCACCAACCTGTATTTGTCTCAGGAAATGGCTCACCTTACCATGCAGTCACTCACGCCAGAAACCTGGGCTTCATATATTCGATTCCTCTTCCTTGCCCTTTTCCGACATGCAACTAAATCTTAAAACTTGTTGTTTTTACCTAAATATCTAATTATCTCTTGAATTCCCTCCCCACTTAAAGAAATCTTCTCCCTCTGTCGAATTACTGCAATGGGCTCTTAAATGCTGCCCTGCCTCCAGACTTGATCCTTCCATTTGCTTCCCAAGCCAGGGGGCAGGGGAAGGAGGAGGGAGAGAAGGAAGAAGAGGGTAAGGAGGGGAAGGAGGAGGAGAAGAAAGGGGATGAAAAGAGAGAGAAGGAAGAGGAAGGTGAGGAAGAGGGAGGAGGAGGAACCAGCAAAGGAGACTAAGAAGTGAGATACAGGAGGGGGGCTGTGAAAACCAAGAGAACTGAGTGTTGGAAGGAGGGGAGGATCCTGTGCTG
>NC_060272.1:136195780-136300206 GCF_021613505.1 Equus quagga
AAGAAGCAAATGCCAAGCTGCAGTTAGATGTGCAAGAACTTACTGGAGGAAACATACGTGAAGGGTAAAGGGAGAGGGAGCAGCGTAGGTGGCGGGAGCCTGCAGGCTGCCCTTGAGGTCTGACACCTGAACTTCTCTGTGCAGAGAGAAGAGGAAGGAAGGATGACTATTAGAAAAAGCCTAGAAAGAGTACAGAGTTGGGCAGATATGACCTGGCTTTGTACTCCTGCCTTGCTCGGTCTGGCTGTGAGCAGCCGAGGGGGAGTGTGGCCTGGGCACAAAGGCCTCTGGATCTGAAGTGCAGGAGCTGGAGACTGTCAACCAACTATGCTGCTTGCATCAGACTCTCCTGGGGGAGATCTAAATGGTGCGTCTCTGGCTGCTGCGATAAATGCATTCAAATCCAACCCACAAAGTCAGAGGAAACAAAACAGAAGATAACAAGTGTTGACAAGGATGTGGAAAAATTGGAACCTTGTGCCTGTTAGTGGGAATGTAAAATATTACAGTTACTATGGAAAACAGTATGGAGCATCCTCAAAATATTAAAAACAGAATTACCACATGATCCAGCAATCCATTTCTGGGTATATATCCAAAAGGATTGAAAGCAGGGTGTTGAAGAGAGATTTGCACACCTAGGTGCATTGTGGCATTGTTCACAATAGCCAAGAGAGGAGTAACCCAGATGTCCATCAAGGGAAGAATGGATAAAGAAAATGTGTTCTATACGTACAAATGAAAATTACTCAGTCTTTTTTTGTTGTTTTTTTTAAAGATTGGCACCTGGACTAACAACTGTTGCCAATCTTTTTTTTTTTTTTTCTGCTTTATCTCCCCAAACCCTCCCTGTACATAGTTGTATATCTTAGTTGCAGGTCCTTCTAGTTGTGGGATGTGGGATGCGCCTCAACGTGGCCTGATGAGCAGTGCCATGTCCACGCCCAGGATCTGAACCCTGGGCTGCCGCAGCAGAGTGTGTGAACTTAACCACTCGGCCACGGAGCCGGCCCCTTGAAAATTACTCAGTCTTTAAAAAGAAGGATGAACCTTGAGGGCATTATGCTAAGTGAAGTGAGCCAGTTACAGAAAGACGAATGCTGTGCGATTCTGCTTCCGTGAGATACCTGGAATAGTCAGACTCATGGAAGCAGAAGGTACCATGGTGGCTGCCAGGGCTGCAGGGAGGGAGAAAGAGGGGGTTGTTCAATGGAAATAGTTTCAGTTTTGCAAGAGGAAAACGTTCTAGGAGTCTTTTGCACAATGACCTGAATATAGTTAACACTACTAAACTGTATCCTTAAAAATGGGTAAGTTGATAAGTTTTATATATTTTTTTCAGAATTAAAAAAAATTTTAAATGTCAAAGAGACTTATCAAAGGGACAGAAGCCAACCTGAAAAATCTCCCAGTGGCCAAAGCTGGAGAATTTGAACAAAATAATTTTTTCTGGGGCTAGCCTCATGGCACAGCAGTTAAGTTTGCACATTCCACTTCAGTGGCCCAGGGCTCACTGGTTGGGATCCCAGGTGCAGACATGGCACCGCTTGACAAGCCACACTGTGGCAGGCATCCTACATATACAGTAGAAGAAGATGGTTCAGGGCCAATCTTACTCAGGAAAAAGAGGAGGATTGGCAGCAGATGTTAGCTCAGGGCTAGTCTTCCTCCAAAAAAAAAAAGTAATTTTTTTTATTATTATAGTATTGGATTAAAATCCAAAGTATAAAATATATTTTTATAAGTCCATACTGGTATAAATGATTGAATAAATAAGCAAATGAGAGAGAAGAGACAAATCTCCTGTACAGAATTCCAATTAATTTATGTAGATACTCCCCATCAAGGTGATGTACCTTAATTCCCCCCACCTTGAGAGTGGGCTGTACTTAATTAACGACTTACTTCCAAAGAGTAGAGAGAAGAAGGGGCAAAAAGTGGCTTCACAGTTTAGAAAGCTGGCAACACTGCCTCAGACAGGGGAAAGTTAACGTCAGTCACGATTTGGTGTACTCACCATACAACGTGAGGAGGATGGTGCTCCGCCTCCGGTCCTCCCATAACCCCAGTCCAACCACAAAAACCTCAGACAGACCCAAAGTGAGAGACATTCTACAAAATACCTGACTCCTCAAAACTGCCGGTCATCAAAAACAAGGAATGTCTGAGAAGCTGTCACAGACCAGAGGGGACAAACAGACATAAAAACTAAATGTGGCATCCTGGTGTGATCCAAGAACAGAAAAATGTCTTTAGGGAAAACCTCGTGATGCCCACATAAAGTATGGAGTTTCATTAACAATATTGTACCATGGTTGGCTCAATAGTTGTGAAAAATGTGCCATGATAATGTAAGATGTTAGCAATAAGGTAAACTGGGTTTGGGGTATATGGGAACTCTGTACTATCTTTGCATCTTTTCTATAAATCTGAAACTATTCTAAAAAAAGTTTAATAAGTGCAAGGAAATGAAATTTAAAATCTATTTGTAATAGCATCAAAAATGTGAAATAGGGATAAATTTGACCAAAGATATGCAGCACTCATAACTGAAAATTATAAAATAGTGCTTAGAGATACTAAAGAAAGCCTGTGTGAGTCAAAGAGCTGTATCATGTTTATGTTGGTCAGCTAGGGCCCCATAAAAAATTCCACAGACGGGGGCTTAAACAGCCAAAATTTACCTTCTCACAGTTCTGGAGCTGGAAGTCCAAGGTCACTGTGTCTGCAGGTTTGCTTTCCCCAAGGGCTCTCTCCTTGGCATTATTGGGAGATGACTGCCTTCTCACCATGTCCTCACATCGCCTCTTCCCTGCATGTGCACTCCTGGTGTCTCTTCCTCTTCCTGCCTGGACTCTAGTTCTACTGGATTAGGGCCCCACTCTTATGACCTCATTTAACCTTCATTACTTTTATAAAGGCTCTATCCCCACATACACATGGGGGTTAGGGCTTAAGTATATGAATTTTGAGGGAACAATTCATGACGTTCAGAAGTTTGAAGACTCAATATTAAGCTCACAGTTCTTCCAAATTGATCTATAGAGTCAATGTAATCCCAATCAAAATGCCAGCAGGATTTTTTTTCATAGACATTAACTAGCTAATTTTAAATTTTATATGGAAATGCAAAGGATTTGAAAGCAAAATTCAAAATAGAAATGCCATATGATCCAGCTATTCCACCTCTGAGTATTTATCCAAAGAACATGAAAACACTAGTCAAAAAGATATATGCACCCCTATGTTTGTTGCAGCATTATTCGCAATAGCTGAGTCAGAAGCAACGTAAGTCCCCATCAATGGATGAATGGATAAAGAAGATGTGGTGTGTGTATATATATATATATAGATATATATATACACACACACACACACAGTGGAATACTACTACTCAGCCATAAAAGATGAAATCTTGTCATTTGCAACAACATGGATGGACCTTGAGGGTATTATGCTAAACAAAATAAGTGAGAGAGAGAGAAAGACAATTACCATATGGCCTCGCTCGTATGTGGAAGACAAACACACATAGATACGGAAATCAGATTGATGGTTACCAGAGGGGAAGGGGGTCGGCAGAGCGAGCGCGAAAGGGGTAAAGGGGCACATGTGTACAATGACAGATAACACTTGGTGGTGGACAAAATGCAGTCTGTACAGAAGTCAAAATATAATGATGTACACTTGAAATTTATATAGGGTTATAAACCAATGTGACCTCAATAAAAAAATAATTAAAAAGCCAAATAACTTTCAAAGAGAAGTACAAAGTTGGAGGACTTAACCTTATTACAAGACTTATAAAACTACAATAATTAAGACTATGGAATTGGCATAAAGATAGCAAATAGATGATTAGGACAGAATAGAGAATTGACAAATAGACCCACATATATATTTTCAATTGACTTTTTTTAAGGATGCCATGGATGTCAATGGGAAAAGGATAATCTTTTCCCCAAAATAGTGCTGGAACAAGTGCATTGTCATAGATAAACACGCACATGCACACACAGAACCTTGACCTATTCCTCTCTATATAAAAATTAACTCAAAATATAAACATAACAAATATAACAATATGTGTATTTTACCACTATATATATGTAAAACAGAGAACTAAACGTAAGAGTTAAAATTATAAAACTTCTAGAAGAAAACAAAGGAGAAAACGTTAGTGAGCTTGTGTGGTAGGTAGAATAGCACCCCCACCTTCCCCTGTGTATAGACGTCCACACCTTAATCCCTGGAAACTATAAATATATTAAATGCTAAAGAGAGTTTGCAGATGTGATCATGGTTATAGGCTTTAAGATTGAAGGCTGGCCCGATGGTGTAGTGGTTAAGTTTGTGTGCTCCACTTCAGCAGCCCAGGGTTCATAGGTTCAGATCCAGGGTGTGGACCTAGAACCACTCGTCAAGCCACACTGTGGCAGCATCCCACATAAAATAGAGGAAGATTGACACAGATGTTAGCTCAGTGACAATCTTTCTCAAGCAAAAAGAGGAAGATTGGCCACAGATGTTAGCTCAGGGCCAGTCTTCCTCACACACACAAAAAAAGATTGAAGAAATTATCCTGGCTTATCTGGGTGGGCCATGGACCCAATCTATCACAGGAATCTTTAAAAGCAGAGAACTTTCTCTGGCTGGAGGCAAGAGAAATTGGCGGAAGGGGGATAACAAACTCCAAACATGAAGGTTTGCTATGCCAATGCTGGCTCTGTGATGTAGGGGTCTAAGTGCAAGAACTGGAGAGAGGGCTCTAGGAGCTAAGGTTGGCCCTAGATGACAGCCAGCAAGGAAACAGGGACCTCAGTCCTACAACAGAAAACTAGAATCTGCTAAACACCTGACTGACCTAGGAAATGGACTCTTCCCAGAAGGCTCTGATAAAGGCCAGGCTAGTCAACACCTTGATTTTGGCTTTGTGAGACTCAGAGAAAAGAAATCATCTAAGCCCACCAGACCTTCTGATCTACTGACTTCTGACTATAAAATAATACATTTTTGTTATTTTAAGCTGCTAAGTTTTTGATAATTTCAGCAGCAATAGAAGACCAATTCACTTTGGGTTAGGCAAAGATTTCTTAAATAGGTCAGAAAAAGGACAAACCAGGGGCCAGCCCCATGGCCGAGTGGTTAAGTTCAAGTGCTCCTCTTTGGCAGCCCAGGGTTTTTCTGGTTCAGATCCTGGGTGCGGACATGGCACCGCTCGTCAGGCCACACTGAGGCAGAGTCCCACATACCACAACCGGAAAGACCCACAACTAAAAATATATACAACTATGTACTGGGGGGATTTGGGGAGAAAAAGCAGGGGGAAAAAAGGATAAACCGTAAAAGAAATATTAATAAATTGGACTTGAAAATTAAAGACTTTTGTTCTTCAAGAGGCATTGAATAGGTAATAGAAAGGCAACCCACAGGCTGAGAGAAATTATTTGCAAAACATCTGGCAAAGCACTTGTGTTTAGAATATAAAGAAGCTCTTACAACTCAGTGATAAGGCAGCTCAGTTTTTTAAATTTGGCAAAAGATTTGAAGACATTTCACCAAAGAAGGTATACAAATGTCAAATAAACACCTGAATGATACTTAGCATCATTAGTCACTAGGGAAATGAAAATTAAAGACACAATGAGAATCATTACACACCCACTAGAATGGCTAAAAGTTACAAGTCTGACCATATTGTGAGTTGGCAAGCAGGTGAGAGCAACTGGACCTGTCATACACTGCTGTTGGGAATGTAAAACGGGACCATTATTTTGGAAAACAGTGTAGTGATTTCTTAAAAAGTTAACACATAGACTTCAGGTCCATACAAGATGGCGTAGACCTGTTTCTGACTAGCTCCTCTGAATAACAACAACTATAAACCACAGAAATAACTAAAGAGAACTCTAAAATGTGGTAAGAAGAAGATGAACTGGTTTGGAACCCCATGACTGGAAAAACAACACAGAGGTAGGATGTCTTAAATGTCCCCACCCAACAAAAGAAGGTGACCCAGCCTAGCAACAGGCAAGAGCCCAGGTAGTTTCATTGCTCCCACAGATCAAACAGAAGTCCCTCCAACAAACCCAGGCAAACCTAGCGCCACCAACAAGGGAGGCCTGCTAGCAGTAAGCAGCAAGGGGAAGTGCTCTCCTTGCCCACCCAGAGACCTGGCGCTACACGGGGTGACAAGTAGAGGGCTTCCTGCCACAACAAGCACACTGCAAGGGCAGCCTCTTTCTCTTCATCAGCCAGGGACGCCCCTCCTCTGCCCCAAGACTAGGTGGCTAGGGTAACTGGTGGGAGTGGGGAGGCCTCACCAGAACAAGCGCGGGGCCTGTAGTGCTGTCTCCACAGACAGGAGAGATCCCACCACAAGCACCAGGACAGGAAGCTTCTTTGTCCCTGCAGGATAAAAAACCCCTTCTCCCAAAGAGAGACTCTTTTATCCCCTCAGGCAGCACCAGCAGGACCAGTGGGAGACCCAGTGGCACCAGTTAAGTAGACCAAAATGACACCACAAAGCCTCTAAAAATTAAATTGTCATTGGAACCACTACCCACAAAAGTAAGCCAGGACATGTATGCTAAACAGAACAGGGTAACTGTCTGCTAAAATAAAAGATTTAAATAGGACCCAGAGTCTCCTAACAATAGAAAACCACCCAATATGACAAGAACCAAGAAAATCACAACTTAAGTGAGAAAAGATAATCAACTGACACCAACACCAGGTTGAATCAAATGTTGGAATTATCTGACAACAATTTTAAGTTGGTCATGACAAAATTACTTCCACAAACAATTAAAAATTATCTTGAAACAATAAAACAAATAAAATGTAAAATTTCAGCAAAGAAACAGGAATTATAAAAAACAACCAAATGGAAATTATAGAACTGAAAAATATAACAGAAATAAAAAACCTCACTGGGTAGGCTCGATAGTAGAGTGGAAATGACAGAGCATAGAATCAGTGAGCTTGAGGACAGAACAATAGAATTCACTAAATCTGAACAATAGAGAAGACATAGACTGAAAAAAAAAAGAATAAATAGAGCCTCAGGGACCTGTAAGACAATAATACCATCAGCGTCCCAGAAGTAAAAGCAAAGAAGAGTGGAGCTGAAAGAGCATATCAAGAAATATGGCTGAAAACTCCAAAGTTGGCAAAAGTCACAAATCTAGCAATTCATGAAGTGGAGCAAATCCCAAACACGATAAACCCAAACCAAGAGATACATCATAACTAAACCTCTGAAAACAAAAGGCAAAGAAAAATTCTTGAGAGCAGCCAGTGACAGATGGTACATTACCTCTAGGAGAACACCATTCAAATTATATGAGAATGGATCTCTCATTCGAAGGCATGGAGACCAGAAACGAG
This sequence comes from Equus quagga, assembly GCF_021613505.1. Taxonomy (NCBI): domain Eukaryota; kingdom Metazoa; phylum Chordata; class Mammalia; order Perissodactyla; family Equidae; genus Equus; species Equus quagga. Next base: position 136,203,170 of record NC_060272.1, read on the forward strand.
TGGCACATTTTCTAAGTGCTGAAGAAAAAAAAAAACCTGTCCACTGCAAATTCTCTATGCTTCAACAATCAAGAGGGAACAAAGATATTTTCAGACAATGGAAACTAAAATAATTTGTCACAGAAGACCTCTGCTTAAAGATTGGCTAGAGGAAGTTATTGAAATAGAAAGAAAATTATAAAAGAAAGAAACTTGAAAGATGAAGAAAGAAAGAGCAGAAATATGGGTACATATAATGGACTATATTTTTCCTCATGAGTTTTATAAATCATATTTAATAACTGAGACAAAATTGTAATATCATCTGATACTCAAGTCAATGATATTTAAAACTGGGAACCTACATGGAAGCAAGGTTTTTGTCATTTCACTCGAAGTGGTAGAACGTTGACACCAGTGGATGTGATAAGTCACACATGTGCATTGTAATACACAGAGAAAACACTGTAAAAACTACACAGGGAGACATACTCAAAAGCACTAGAAATAAATCAAGATGGATACTTAAAATGTATGAATACCCCACAGAGACAAGAAAAAAAAAAACAGGAAAAAAAGGAAAGCAAATGCTGGCAGACATAATATGCACTAACCTATCAATAATTGCCATAAGTGTACGTGGCTGAAATATGCTAATCAAAAGCAAAACTCTTCTTCTTCTTCTTCTTTTTCTTTTTTTAAAAAAAGGAATGGCTATATTAATGCCCAATAGAGTAGATTTCAGAAATAAAAGTACTAGAGACAAAGAGGGACCTTAATAACAATAACAGGGTCAATCCGCCAAGAAGACAAAATGATCCTAAATGTGTATGCACCAAAAACAGAGCCTCAAAATGCACGAAGCAAAAAATGATAAAGCTAAAGAGAAAAACAGACAAATCTACAATTAAAATGGGGGCTTCAAAAACCCTCTCTTGGCAACTTGGCCTAGAGAATTACTAGGCAGAAAATCAGTAATAATATAGAAGATCTGAACAAAGCAATCAAGCAACAAAATCTAACTGACATATTGAGAACACTCTACCCAACAACAGCACATTCTCTTCAGGTGCTCATGAAATATCCACCTAGGTAGACCGTGTCCTGGGTTATAAAGTAATCTTCAACAAATTTAAACCATTTGAAGTCATACAGACTGTGTTCTCAGAACACAATGGAATCAAACTAGAAGTCAATAACAGAAAGACAACAGGAAAATCTCTAAACACTTGGAAATTAAATGACACTTCTAAATAATTCATGAGTCAAGAGGAAATCTCAAAGGAAATAAAAAATGTGTAGACTAAATGAAAATGAAAGCACAACATGTCAAACTATGTGGTATGCAGGTAAAGCAGGGCTGCGAGGGAAATTTATAGCACTAAAATACCTGTATTAGAAATGAAGACAGATCTCAAATTAATCATCTTAAGCCCCTGTCTTAAGAAACTAAAAAAAGATACCAAAGCCAGATAAGGAGACTACAAGAAAAATTCAGGCCAATATCCCTGATGAATATGGATGCAAAAGTTCTCAATAAAATACCAACAAACCTAATTCAGAGCACATTAAAAGGATAATTCACTATGATTAAGTGGGATTTATCCCTGGGGTGCAAGGACAGTTCAACATACACAAATCAATGAATATGATACACTACATTAACAGAATGAAAGAAAAAAATCATGTGCTCTTCTAAATAGATGCAGAAAAAGCATTTGAGAAAATTCAACATCTGACAAGAATTTGCTGAATTCACTTATTAGTTCTAACAATTTTTTCATGGAATCATTGAAGAACTCTTAAGCATTTCTTGTAAGACAGGTCTGGTGGTGATGAACTCAGATTCTTTTTTTTTCTGGGACAGTCTTTATTTCTCCTTCTTACCTGAAGGATAACTTTGTCAGGTAGAGTATTCTTGGCTGGAAATTTTTTCTTTAAATACTTCATTCCTCTTTTACCTGGCCTGTAAGGTTTCTGCTGAAACATCTGCTGGAAGCACAATAGGTGTTCCTTTGTAGGTTATAATCTTCTTTCTCTTGTTGCTTTTAGGATTCTGTCTTTGATTTTTGACTGTTTAATTACAATGTGTCCTGGAGAAAGTGTTTTGAATTGAGATAATGGGGTGATCTATTAGATTCATGAACATGGACGTCCAACTCTCTCCCCAGGCTTGAGTTGTTCTCACCTATTATTACTTTAAATGAACTTTCTGCTCCCCTTGCCACCTCTTCCTCTTATGGAATTCCAATGATTCTGATATTTTTTCTTTTGATGGTGCCTCAAAGATCAGGTAAGCTTTCTCTGCTCTTTCTCGTTATTTATTCTTTTTTCTCCTCTGACTGAGTTATTTCAAAGTTCCTATCCTCTAGCTCACTGAGTCCATCTTCCGTCTGGTCTATCCTGCTGTTGATGCTCTCTATTGCATTTTTCATTTCATTCATTGAATTCTTCAGCTCCAGAATTCCTTTTGCTTCTTTTTTATGATTTGTATCTCTTTGTTAAATTTCTAATTTTGTTCATGTCTTGTTGTCTTGATTTTGTTGATTTTCTTTCTGTGTTTCCTTGTAGCTCATTGAATTTCCTCAAATGAGCAATTTTGAATTCTTTATTGGGAAACTGCAGAATTCTTGTCTTTGGGTTCAGTTACTGGAGGATCACTGTGAAATTTTTGTAACGTCATATTTCCGTGATTGTGTTACTTGGAGTGTTGTGTTTCTGTTCTTGCATCTGAAGTGAGTGTCACCTCCTCCAGTCTTTACTGGTTGCCTTCAAGTGGGAGATGCTTTTCATTGGTTGTGCGTGTATCTGGGCCTTTCTTCTACCATGTACAAGTACAGCTGATTCACGCTTCTTGCTCCCTCTTGTGGCGGAATTCTTAAACTTGTACGTATTCTCTCAACGTTACCTCACCAGGCTGGCTAGTGGAAGCTTCTCTTTTGTTTTCCTGATGGTGGTGCTACTGTTCAATTTTTGTTTCTCCCTTGTCCATGGGTCCTGCCCTGTTTTCTGCACGCACTCCCGGTCTGCTGGAGCTCACTCACATCACCACCCTTGGGAGTGTGCTCACAGAGATGGTCTCATAGCGGGGGAGGTGTGAGTCTGGCACTCAGGACGTTGGGTGTGCCCGCAGGCAGGTAGGGGATCCCTGGATGAGGTTCTCTCAGCAGCTTGAGGGTAGGCTTCCTCCTGGAGTCCACAATGCAGACAGCAGAAACTGTGTCGCTTTAATGCCTTCTGATAGTCTTATCTGCCTCTTTCCTGATCTCCCCTGTCCCTCTAGCTGTGGAGTTTCCACCTCAATACTCCCAGTGTTGTGGGAGAGAAACTGGTTTCTCCAGCACTGTCCTGCATGCCTGGTCAAGCCAGACACTCACTTCTCTTCTTTTCCTGATGGGCAAGGTTGCCACTCCATATTTCAGTTGAGGGAGAGGTGGCACTGGCAAAGTTCTACTTACCCTCTCCAATGTGTCCAAACTTGCTTTTTTTTCCTCCAGCAGAGTGCCGTAATCTCTCCTCAGGAAGCCTAGGTGTCTACAAATGCTCTTTCATCCATCAGTGTGTGCCCAGGTCAGTGCTTCCCAGGTGTTCCTCTACTGTGGCCAAGAGGGGCTGAGGCTGGGCCACAGGCTCCTGCTCATTCCTCAGCCCATACAGAGGTCTGTCTAATGATGCACAGGCAGGTGGTGCTCCTCTTGGTTTCCTTGGTGTATGATGCTAGATCCCACCCACAGAAGCACTCTCATTCATGGATGGATGAAAAATTTTAGTTGTTAATATGGGGAACAAAAAGGAGGGACATCTTATGCCACCATAATGCTGACATCACTCGCTATGGCTGTACCATTTTACGTTCCCACCAACAGTGCAAAAGGGCTCCAATTTCTCCACATCCTCACCAACACTTTTTGTTTTCTGTGTTTTTTATAGTAACCATCCTAATAGGTGTGAGGTGATATCTCATTGTAGTTTTGACTTGCATTTCTCTGATGATTAGTGAGGCTGAGCATCTTTTCATGCGCTTATTGGCCATGTATATATCATTTTGGAGGAATGTTGATTCAAGTCCTTTATCCATTTTTGAATTGATTTGTTTACTTTTTTGTTGAGTTTTAGGAATTTTCTATATATTCTGAATATTAATGCCTTATCAGATGTGTGATTTGCAAATATTTTTCCCATTCTGTGGGTTGCTTTTTACACTATTGACAGTGTCTTTTGATGCACAAAAGTTTTATTTTCTAGCCAGCCCTGATGGTCTTGTGGTTAAAGTTCAGCACTCTCACTGCTTTGGAGCCTGGGTTCAGTTCCCAGTCACAGAACCACACCACTCGTCTCTCAGTAGCCATGCTGTGGTGGTGGCTCACATAGAAGAACTAGAAGGACTTACAACTAAATATACAATTAAGTACACGGGCTTTGGGGAGAAAGAAAAAAAGGGAATGTTGGCAACAGATGTTAGCTCAGGGTGAATCTTTCCCAGCAAAAAAAAGATTCTCTTTCCATTAAAAAAACATTTTATTTTCACGATGTCTAATTTGTTGATTTTTTCTTTGTTACCTGTTCCTTTTGTGTCCTATATAAAAAATTGTTGCCAAATCCAATGTTGTGAAGCTTTGTCCTCTGGTTTCTTCTACAAGTTTTACTGTTTAAGGACTTACATTTTGAGATGATTTTTGTATATGTTCTTAGGTAATTGAGTTTTCCCAGCACCATTTGTTGAAAAGGCAGTACTTTGCCCATTGAATGGTCTTGGCACGCTTGTCAAAAATCATTTGACTATGAGGCCAGCCCAGTGGCATAGAGGTTAAATTCGTGCACTCCACTTCGGTGGCCTGGGACTCACAGATTCAGACCTCAGGCACAGACCTACACACTGTTCATCCAGCCACAATGTGGCAGTGTCCCACATACAAAATAGAGGAAGACTGGCACAGATGTTAGCTCAGCAACAATCTTCTTCAAGTAAAAAGAGGAAGGTTGGCACTGGATGTTAGCTCAGGACCAATCTTCCTCACACACACCCAATTATTTGACTGCATATGCGAGGGTTTATTTCTGGGTTCTCTATTTTAGTCTATTGGTCTATATGTCTGTCTTTATGCCAGTACCACACTGTTTTGATTACTATAACTTTGTAGTAAGTTTTAAAATCATGAACTGTGAGTCCTGCAGTTTTGTTCTTCTTTTTCAAGATTGTTTTGGCTATTCAGGGTCCCTTGAAATTCCACGTGTATTTTAGGATGGATTTTTCTACTTCTGCAAAAAAGTTATTGGGATTTTGATAGAGATTGTATTGAATCTGTAGGTTACTTTGGGTTTTTGACATTTTAACAATAGTGTCTTCCAATTCACAAATATGGGATATGTTTCCATTTATTTATGTCTTCTATAATTTCTTTCAGCAATGTTTTATAGTTTTCATTGTAAAAATCTTTCACCTCCTTGGCTAATTCCTAAGTCATAGTAATATGTTTATTATAAAAGTAATAGTTTTGATACTATTATAAATGGAACTGTTTTTGTAATTTCCTTTTAACATTGTTTATGCAGAAATGCAAGTGATTTTTGTGTGTTGACTTTATATCCTGCTACTTTGCTGACTTCATTTATAAGTTCAAACAGTTTTTTTGTGGAATCATTAGGTTTTTCTACATATAAGATCAAATTATTAGCACACAGAGATCATTTTAACATCTTCCTTTCCAGTTGGATGTCTTTTATTTCTTTTCCTTGCCTAATTGCTCTGGCTAGAACTTCAAGTACTCTGTTGAATAGAAGTGGTGAAAGTGGTCATCCTTGTCTTGTTCCTGATCTTAGAGGAAAAGCTACAGTCTTTCACCATTGAGTATAATGTTTTCTGTGGGTTTATAATGTATGGCTTTATTATGTTGAGGCAGTTTCCTTACATTCCTAGTTTGTTGAGTGTTTTTATAATGAAAGGTCATTGAATTTTGTAAAATGCTTTTTTGCATCAGTTGAGATAATCATGTGCTTTTTCCCCTTCATTCTGTTGATGTGGCATATTACATTGTTCAGTTTTCATACACTGAATTAACTCTGCAGTCTAGGAATAAATCCCACTTGATCACAGTGTGTAATCCTTTTAATGTGTTGCTGAACTCTGTTTGCTGGTATTTTGTAGAGGTTTTTTGCATCAATGTCCATAAAGGATTGTAATATATTTGTCTGGCTTTGGTATCAGGGTAATGATGGCCTCCTAAAATGAGTTAGGAAGTGTTCCCTCATCTTCAATTTCTTGGAAAAATTTTAGAAGAACCGATATTTTTTTTCTTCTTTAAGTGTTTGGTAGCCTTCACCTCTGAAGCCATTAGGTCCAGGGCTTTTCTTTGTCTGGAGACTTTTGGTTACTGATGCAATCTCCTTACTAATTGTAGGTCTATTCAGATTTTCTTCTTTTCATTTTTTTTTTTAATTTTGTCTTGGTAGGTCTTGTGTTACTAGGAATTTGTCCATTTTTTATAGGTTATCTGATTTGTTGACACATAATTGTTCATAGTACTCTTACAATCCTTTTTATTTCTGTAGAATCAGTAGTAATGTCCCTGCTTTCTTATTTTAGTAATTTGAGTCTCCTCTTTTTTCTTCATCCATCTGGTTAAAGATTTGTCAATTTTGTTGGTCTTTTTGATAAGCAAACTTTTGGTTTCATTGATTTTATTTATTGTTTTTCTATTTTCTTTATCTTTGTTCTTTATTATTTCTTTCCTTCTGCTAGTTTTGGGTTTAGTTTGCTCTTTTTCTAGTTCCTTAAGTTGTAAAGTTAGTTTGTTGACTTGAGATATTTGTTTTTTAATGTAAACATTTACAGCTATAAATTTTCCCCTTCAAACTGCTTTTGCTGCATCCCATAAGTTTTGATACGTTGTGCTTCTCTTTTCATTTGTTTCTAAGTATTTTCTCATTTCCCTGTGATGTCACCTTTGAGCCATTGGTTGTTTAAAATGTGCTGTTTAATTTCCACAATTTAGTGAATTTTCAAGTTTTCCTCCTATTATTGATTTCTAACTTCATCCCATTGTGGTCAGAGAAGACACTTTGATGTATCTATCTTTTAAAATGTATTGAGGGGCCAGCCCCATGGCCGACTGGTTCAGTTTGTGCACTCTGCTGCGGCAGCCCAGGGTTTCTTGGGTTTGGATCCTGGGAGCAGACATGGGACTTCTCATCAGGCCACGCTGAGGTGGTGTCCCACATGACACAACTGAAGGACCCACAACTAAAACAGGTAACTATGTACTGAGGGGATTTGGGAATAAAAAGCAGAAAAAAAAGACTGACAACAGTTGCTAGCTCAGGTGCCAATCTTTAAGAAAATAAAATAAAAAGTATTGAGACTTAATACGTGGCCTAACATATGGTCTCTCCATATTGTTTTCTCTATAACTTATAGCTTTTTTGTCCCTCATTTTCTGCATTACTGTCTTCTTTTGTGTTTAGTTAATTTTTTGTAATGAATTGTTTAAATTCCTTTCTCATTTCCGTTTGTGTATATTTATAGCCATTTTCTTTATAGTTACCATGGGGATTACATTTAACTTCCTAAAGTTATAATAATCTAATTTGAATTTATACCAGCTTAAGTTCAATATCATACAAAAGCTATCCTCCTTTACAACTCCATCCCTACCTCTTCTGGTTTTTGATTTCACAAAATTACATCCTTACCCAGCGTACACCTCAAAACATAAACTAATAAATTTTTTAAATCCATTGGTTTCTTAAGTTATGTAGAAAACAAAATTTGGAGTTACAAAACAATGTAATGGTAATACTAGGGTATACACTAATTATTGCTTTTGTTCTTTAATTGCATTAGTCTCTTAAATCATATAAAAAACAAAAAGTTCAACTGTAAACCACTCTACAATAATACTACCTTTTATAATTGTCCATGTATTTACCTTTAGTGAGATCTTTATTTCTCCATATGACTTGGAGTTATTGTCTATTGTCCTTTCATTTCAACCTATAGCACTCCCTTTAGCATTTCCTGCAGGTCAGGACCAGTCATCAGTCATTATGAACTCCTTGGCTTTTGTTTATCTGGAAATATCTTAATGTCTCCCTCACTCTTGAGGGGCAGTTTTTCTGGATACAGGATTTTCAGTTTTGACACGTTTTTTGGTTTATTTTATTTTATTTTTTTTTAGCAGTTTGAACATATTGGCCCACTGCTTTCTGGCCCCCAAAGTTTCTGATGAGAAATCTGCTGATAGATTATTGAGGACCTTTCTAAGTGACAAGTCATTCTCTCTTGCTGCTTTCAAGATTCTCTCTTTATCTTTGACTGTTTAAAGTTTGATTATAATGTGTCTCAGTGTGGGTCTCTTTGAGTTTATCTTACTTGGATTTTGTTGAGTTTCTTGGATGTTTATATTCACAACTTTCATCTAATTTGGGAAGTTTTCAGCCAATTTTCTTCAAATATTCTCTCTGCCCCTTTCACTCTTCAACTTCTGGGACTCCCACAATGAGTATGTTGGTCCACTTGATAGAGTCTCACAGGTCCCATAGGCTCTGTCACGAGGTCAAGGCAAGGTGCAGGCAGGAGAGCACAGGAGAACCCGGGGCACGTGCCTTCATTAGGGTCTGTGGGTGGAGTGCTTTGGGGTTCCTGGACTAAGGCTGGCTTGGTCAATTCAAACTCCAAAAGAGCAGAGCTTTGGTAAGTTTGGGGGGGGGTTGTTTTGTAAGGGGTGTGCAAGAGGAAGGCTCTAGGAGGCAGGGGAGACTGCTTATCACAAGGGCCACTGGGGAAGTCATATCAGGAACTTGGATTTATTGTGACTCCACAGCCTATTATCTGGGGCATTGCCAGATGGAGGGGCTGGTGTCAGTTCAAGGCCCCTGCAGGCCACTTGGCCACACAGAACAGAGCTGAGGCAGCAATATTATGGAGCAGTTTAGCTAAACTCTCAAAAATAAGACATACACAAATTAATTTCAGATGTAAACTGATGTGTTTAAAAGCATAAAGCTTCTAGGGAATAAAAGAATATTTTTATAAACTTTGGGTAGGCAAAGATCATTATTATAGTTAACCTAACAGCATCATTATAGTTAACAGTGAAATGTTAAGAAATGTTAAAGTAAAATAAGACACCAGACAAGGACGGTAATAATCACCAAGACTATCAGGAATTGTATTGGGTGCTAGACTTCACAGAGGGACCAAAAAAGGTCCACACCAAGAGAGTACAGACAGTTAGACTTAACAAGAATGCTCACCAAGGTTGCTAGATAACTACGGACTAGACAGTGGAGAAGCGCACTCAGCACGTGAAGTGTCTGAGAGATGAGCCCTCTGGGCAATGGTGTAGGCTTGGCATTGACCTTGAGCATCAAGTGGACCCAGCACTAGAAGACTGAGCCTCTGACTTTGAGCTGGCCTGGCTCTTGCTGTCTCACCAACCCACACATAGCTGGGCACCTTGTTACACCTAGTGGGTGCTCCATCTTCAAAGCAGAATTGCTAGAGTCTAGTCGACTTCAGCATCGGCCCACCTACAAGGCAGAAACACAGAAAACTATCTTTCCCCAGCCTCAGCTCTTTGGTGGGGAACACTCCCCATTCCTCTCCAGGAGTCCTTTTCTGGTCTTATAGTGGGAAGTTCTCATCCTGAAACTGTAAGGACTGACAAATAGAAATGGCAAGCAATAGGATACATTGGAGTACATGAGGAAGCCGTTTGGTGTAAACCTAATTCGGCCTGACTTTGTTTTTTTTTCCCAAAAGGACCTGACCGTGGCCATTGAGCATGCATTGCATGCATATCTACTTTAAACATTTACTATGGCAAGAAACAAACGGCCATAAGATAAAGGTGCAACTTCCCCCCACATTGGCATTTCCTTAAGGATAAGCATCTTTCCTTAGGCTAGGAACTGACTGCTGCACTCAACTTTGACCATCCAGCTCACCTGTGATCACCCAGCTGGAAGAAACAGACCTGCCACCCTGCTGTGTTCACCGAGACAGCAGACCTACCTGCTGTGTCCATCAGTCGCTGTGCCGACAGAGCAGTCTCGCGACTATTGTAAAAGGGACATTTCAATCCTATGTGAAACATCCTGTTTGGGGGTATATAACCACTCTGTGCACCCCACTTCTTCGGTGCCCTTTCTTCCTTTGGGAAGAAAGGCCCCAGGCCATGGTCCTCACATTTTAGCTCAGAATAAACTCACCCAAATTTTCATTTATAGATTGGTTATGGATTATTTTCGTCGACAGGACATTTGCTAGGATATTGCTGTTGGACATGTCTGTGTCTTTGGTGGGGAGAGCCAGAGGAACCAGAAGACAACTCTGTTCAGGGACTCCCATGCTCTACGTAGATACTTGAGTTGTTGCTGACTTCTGCTCGCGAGACTGACTCCCTTTAGGAACAGGCGTAATCAACTATGATTTAATTTCTTCTGTGGTGCCAAAGCCACCTCTTCATATTAACTATAGACTAAATAGCAAGTTCCTTAGGCTTGTCTCCTTTCTGTTCTTGTCCTCCTTCCTTTCTTTTGACCTAAAAGAGCTAAAAATATCTATGTGACTCCATCCATTAAATTTTCAGATGAGAGAAATAAAATCACCTTCCTCTATCTAAAAAAAAAAATCCATTGAGTTCTACATACCAATAATAATGAAAAAGATTAAACTTAATTAAAAATAAAACTCTCTATAAAATAATATGACCGCCTAGGAGAAAATATGTGGAACTTACTGAAAATAAGGAAGACAGATGACTACTCAAAATATGCATGTGCTCCTATCACTCGATAAAAATGAAAAACACAAAATAATGGGCCAAGGAAATGCAATCAATGGAAACAGAAATACAAATGGCAATGAAAACATACAAAAGATGCTCAATCTTAAAAATCGTTAAGAAGCAGCAGCCCCGGGCCGAGTGGTTAAGTTTGCGCACTCTGCTGCAGTGGCCCAGGGTTTTACCAGTTTGGATCCTGGGCACGAACACGGCACCGCTCATTAAGTCACGCTGAGGCGGCGTCCCACAGAGCACAATCAGAACGACCTACAACTAGAACATACAACTATGCATTGGGGGGCTTTGGGGAGAAGAAGAAAAAAACAAGAAAATTGGAAACAGATGTTAGCTCATGTGCCAATCTTTAAAAAAAAAGATTACCAATTCCATAAAAAGTCATTAAGAAATGCAAAATGAGATACAACCCATTAGACTGGCCAAATATTTGAAATTATTTCATCTTTTTAAAAATAATATATGTATGGTAAAACACACACACAGGCACATCCACAAGATTTACAAAGTGTAAAAGCATTACACAGAAAAGCAAGCTGTTTCTCCCACCCTAGGCCCCATTCTCTCATTCCTGAGGTCAGAACAATCACTCTTGCTAGTTTCTCATGTATCCCAACAGTGACGATCCAAGTAGTCAAAAGCACGTATAACACACACTTCCCACCCGAGGGCTAGCATCACGGGCAGTTTCTCATACTGTTAATGGAAGTCAGACTGGGTACATCCATCAGGATCTTGAAAACGCTTCAACTCGGTAGTTCCACTGCCAGCAGCAACCCTGAAACTGGCTTGCTCCCTGACCATATGCACGTGTATGAGGAAGTTCCCTGCTTCACTGCTCAGAACTGCCAAAAATGTAAACCACTGAATGGGCCTCTGCAGACCCTGGCTATCTAATTTTGTGGGGAAAATTATACCCAATAAAAAACAATCACACAAACTGATGATGGCTGAAGCTGGACAATGATACATGGAGGTTCCTGTTACTGTTCTACTTTTGTTTGTGTTTGAAACTTTCCGTAACAAAGCTGAAGAGCAATCAAGCCTCATCATTCTCTGTCCTTTCTAAGAATTAGTGTGAAGCTGCAAATGCAATCCGATTTTATGTAAAAAGATAAACTTTGCTTCATTATCTTCAGTTGATTTTTCAAAATCAAGTCTCATAAGATATTTCCCCCTACAATTTCCCAGGAGATTTCCCCCTATAATTTCCAGGAGATTTCCTTTGAGTGGATGTTCTCCAAATGCTCTTTTTCTGTACCACTTACTCCCAGATCATGAGGCCTCCTGTTTTTTCCTTTCAATTGTATGGAATGCAAAAACTTCCTGAAATCCATTGGCAAGCAAAGAGTGGTAAGTGTGGATGTGTAAACACAAAGCCTGGCTCACCTGGACCTGGGTCATCCTCTGTAGTCTGGAGGAATGGCGGACACTCTGGCCTTGCTGTCCTTGCCTCAGGGCAAGGACTTCTTCCTGGGCAGAGTCCCTGGTCCTTACCCTATCTGATCCTCTCCTGCGGACCCTGAGACAAGGGAAGCTACTGGCATCCAGGCCGAGTCCCTGGGACTCTAATGGGAAGAGGCTGGTGGGGGACTGCATGGGGGCTGTGCCTGACCCAGGTGCTCTGTAGGGACAACCACAGAAAAGAGGAATGCAGGCTGCAGGTCGCAATCCAGGAAAAGTACCATCAAACCAGCTCTGGAGTCAGGCAGATGGGAGAGGCCAGAAGACATGGACCTGCAGGCTAGGAGGACAGGAAGATGACAATACTTGTTAGAGCTTGTGAGGTGCTAAGCACAGGGCACACCCTTGATGGTCATTCGCCATTTGGGTCTGATGCACTTTGTTTAATCCCGAAGTAGCCTGCTTAGAGACTGTCCATGACATAGGCGACCCACATAACTTCACATGGAACCAGCACTCCTGGACACTCTGAGCCCGTTAAGGCGAACACAGCCTCTTCCAGTGAAAATGAAGCCCTGGCCCTGCCCCAGATGGGCTGCTTGCCCTGCCCATGCCTCATAAGGGCAGAGACATGACCCCAGGCTCCCACAAATGAGGCTGACAGCACCTGGGGGATAAAATGTGATACAAAATTTTACTGCTGAAATGTGTCCCTGTACCCTGAGGAAGAAATAATGACCTGGCCCAGGAACCCTCTTTCCCAGTCCCCAGAGGCTCCCAGGTCACTGCTCCTGGGACCTGGGGTCACTGAAGGTCAAGGGCCACTATGTGACCTCAATCCACCTGCTATGATTCTATGCTAGAAAAACACAAGTAGGGGAGGAAATCGCACTGGGAACTTTGTGAACATTCTGCCCCATGGCTCCATCAAGGCTTGCCTGCTTTAGCTCTAACTGCTCTTTTCCCTACAATGTTCTTCATGTTGTTCTTTAACACTGATTATTTTACACATAGGCCATAATAAAGTCCCCAGGACACTCTCCCCCTCCCCACCCCCACCCCCAGAGTGGTTTTTAAACGCAAAACAGATCTCTTCACTCCCCTATTTAACACCTTCCTGTGGCTTCCCAGTCACACAACCCTGTTATACCATTTTTCTCACTGCGCTTAACAGGGCGTGAAATCACCTTCCTCATCTGTAGATACGCACAATGCCTGTCATCCGCACCGTAACATGAACATCTTTACCCGGATCATTGTTTCTTGGTACACTTGGGTGCACCATCAACACTTTCTGAATAAAGGAGTTTGAGGGAAGGAATGCAAGGAAGGCAGATCTTTCTGTTTATTGGCTTAAGCGAAGCTGCCGTGTGGCCTGTGACCCAGACACAGCTCATAATTCATTCAGCCATCCCCATAGGAAGCAATGCGATCAAATTCTCATAAATTCATTCATATAAAAGTTGACATTTCAATCTAGTAAAAAGTGGATGATGTTACAACTGCCATCTGTGAGGAAGGAAATAAAATTAATGAGAGTAAATATAACAACTTACTAGCCAACATTTGTTGAGCAATTACTCGATGCCATGCACTTGTATTAACTCATTCAAATCTCTCAATAGAGAGGCAGAGAGCTGAAGAAACTTGCCCAAGGTCACAAAGGCACTAAACAGTGGAATCAAGGTCCCAACATTCACGAGGCAACTTGAACTTAGCCAGACAGAGCCCTCCAGCCCGGCCGCCGCCAGTAACAAACATGGCGTCCTCCGCCCGCTCAGGCCCAGGGACAAGATGGCGGCGTCCACGTCATAGTTTTGCTTCGGGGGCGGCCATATTGGGCAGGCGTCTCTTCCCACTACGCTGAGGCCTGCTGGGGACCCTACAAATTCTCTCTGGTGGGAGCGGAGGATGCGGGGCGGGCAGGTTCGGGTCCAGACTCCCGCAGGAGCGAGTCTGGAAAAAGCCCCGAACTGGAAGAGTCAGAGCCGCGGCCGGGCAGTGGGCCCTGTGTGGACGGGGCAGGGGGCGGGCTCTGCCTCGGGATGGGGGCCGCGGGCAGGGCCCAGCGTGGCGCGGCGCTCGGCTCGGCCAGCAGGGGGCTCCGCGTCCGTCGCTTGCGCATGAGGTCGCGGTGGCCGGCGGCCGTGAGGGGCCTACGGGGGCGCGTGACCGCCCAGCTGGGGCTGCGGCTGCGGAGCTGCGCGGGCGGGCTCGCTCTCAGGGCCGTAGCAGCCTTTCCGTGCGGGCCTGCTTCTCAGAGGACAGCCGGGCTTGAGAACGGCCCGCGAGCCCAGCGTTTAACTCGCTGGCACACTTCCCTGTTGTACGGATCTCCCCCGGTTTAGGATGGAGTTAGGTCAGGGTGAACCCACGGTAAATGGAGAATAGCCTAAGATATTCAGAGCGTGTAGTTCATACGTCTAACGTGCCCAGCATCCCAGCTTAGCCGAGCCTCCCTTAAATGGCTCAAAGTGCTAGGCACAAAGGGCACAATCTGCTCACAGGGAGACAGAAGCCAATCCTCAAGAGGCAAGATGGTGGCGGAGAAAGGGCATTTTATTGCAGCCTGCTAGCAAGAGGGAAGGTGGCCGACTAATGTCCAAAAGAACCATCTTAAGGGGGGCACGGGATCTTGAAGCAGTTATATAGGCCAGTGGGTTATAGGGGAAGGGTCTAGGGAAGTTGACCCTCTGGTGCTACAGACTGGGAGTTGCCACACCAGATCTTTCAGTTTTCATTGATGGTGACTATCAGCATAGATGCTCTGTTTGGGGGTCATCACATTCCTAAGAAACGCAGAGGAAGGAAGTTATCTCCTATGGCAGCTGGAAGGTATATGCACTAGCAGAGGTCATAGCAGGTGGATCTCCTGGAGGGTGCAAATCCAGCTGAGTTAGTTAGGCAGAGGTCATTCAAAGTTACTACATGGTCTCTTTTCTACAATATGGCTTCCCTTATGTCAACCTTGTGTTGAGCTGGTTTCAAGAGCGCTTAAGTGAGCCTACACTTGGGCCAAGTCATTTAACACCAAGCCTGTTTTATAACAAAGAGTTGAATATCTCGTGTAATTGATTGAATACTGTACTAAAAGTGAAAAATAGAATGGTTGTATGGGTACAGAGTGGTTGTAAGTTTATTGGTTGTTTACCCTTGCGATCTGGAGCCTGACTGAGAGCTGGGCTTGCTGCCACTGTGCAGCATCACCAGAGAGTGTGGTAGGGCATATCGCTAGCCCACGGAAAGATCAAAATTAAAAATTTGAATTGTAGTTTCTACTGAATGCATATCACTTTCACACCATTGTAAATCTGAAAAATCATGTCAAACCATCGCATGTCGGGACGGCTGTATTCATCACCCCTATGGATTTTTAGAGCTATCAAGATGGTGACAAAGACTGTCCTTGACCAAAGCTGAGTCAGACTCCTCTGAGCCCTCATCCCCACTAGGCCTCGACCTGGGGCTCTGTCCTTGGACTGCTTAGTCCGGTTTTGGCAAGAATCCTACTGAGTCAGTTTAGTGAAAATCCCCCATCCTTGGTATCTGATCCCCTTTGATATCTGATCAAATTATTCATTTTAACCCTCCATATCTTATCACCTGGCCTGCTTTCAGCAAGAATATTGCTGAGTCCCCTAGGAAGAATCACCATAGTCTTGGTGTTTCCTCAGTAATTTTCCATTTACTAAGCCTTGCCTTGCTCCTTGGCTATAAATCCCCCTCTTATCCTTGTTTTCAGAGTTGAGCTCAATCTCTTTCCTCTACTGCAAAACCCCTTTGCAGTAGTCCCCACACCTATCATTATGGTCCTGAATGAAGTCTGCCTTACTGTTTTAACGAGTGTCAGAATAACTTTTCTTTAACAATAGGGAAATAATCAAAAAATAGCTGAGACCTGTTTATACCAGAAATACAGCTTTATATGAAAAGTACAACTTCCAGGCAGCTGAGGCAAAGAGAAAAACTGGATAAGTAAAGATTAAAGGCAAAGAACTTTGCATCTGGTGGGAAGTCAGACTGTCTTACCTCTGAACTCCCAATAGGCAGGTGATGGCTTGTGGCCTCCTAGGAGCTCCACTACCTGGCCCCCTTGTCCCAGGCCCCTCTCCTCAACTCCCCAGATCGTAGGCCAGCCACTACTTTGAGGGACACTGAGCTTTTGCCAAATGGCAGGTGCTTATTAAGTCTCAGGTTACTAAGTATAGAATTCATAGGCTTAGTTCTCTGGATTATGTTTCCAATTTGTATTTCCTTCTAGGCTCATGCATACAAAGGTATGACCACCCTGTCATGTACAGGGTCCTGAAGTGGGGCCTGACTTAGTGCCCAGGGACCTCTTCACCAGGGACCCTGTCATAGGTGTTCAGTCCAAGATCACCAGGAACACACTTGTGGGTAAACAATTATGTTATAGTGAGGAAGAACAACATCATGGGAAGCTGTGGGGTATCTTAGTAAGAGGAGTTAGAACCTCTTAAAGGATTTGAGTTTTGACTGGATGATTTAAGGTAAAGTCTCAGGGAATAGGGTGTTTATTCTAGATTAGATGCTATCAGAAAGCAGGGCAATTTAACGATTATTTTGTGGGTGGCACAGTTCTCTTGTTTTTGTCTGTACTTAGACAACAGTATGAAGTGTCCGTGGTTTTGATTAATTTACCATGGTCTCAGAATAATCTTGTCTGAAGTTAATATTCTGTGAGATTATTTATGTCTGATAGGAGAACAAAATAGCCTAGCTGTGAGTCAGAGCAGCTTGTATCTACACAGAGGCCTAGCTATAAAGCAAACATTGACAGAACTGAAGAGAGAAATACAGTCCTACAGTAATAGTTGATGACTTCAACACTCCATTTACAATAACAGATATAAACCCAGACAGGGTATCGGTGAGGAAATAGAGGACTTGAACAACACTATCAACCAATTGGACCTAACAGACAAGTACAGGATGCTTCATCTATAATAAAGGCTATATATGAAAACCCCACAGTTAATATCATACTCAATGGTGAAAGACCAGAAGCTTTTCCTCTAAGATCAGGAACAAGACAAGACTTTCACTACATCTACTCATCATAGTAATGGAAGTTCTAACCAGAGCATTTCTGTATCACTAACAATGAATAGTCTGAAAAGGAAATCAAAAAAATAATTCCACTTACAATAGCATCAAAAAGTATAAAATACTTAGGGATAAACTTAATTAAAGAGAAAAAACACTGGTACATTGAAAAATATAAAATGTTGCTGAAAAAAATTAAAGAAGACACAAATAGACATCCCATGGTCATGGCTTGGAAGACTTAACCTTGTCAAGATGTCGTGACTACCCAAAGTCTGAGACCTACAGACTGAGTGTAATCCCTATCAAAATCCCAAAGGTGTTTTTTCACAGAAATAGAAAAATCCATCCTAAAATTCATATGGAATCTCAAGGGACTATGAATAGCTAAAAAAATCTTTAAAAAGAAGAACAAAACTGCAGGACTCACATTTCTTCGTTTCAACACTTACCTTAAAGCTATAGTAATCAAAACAGTGTAGTAGTGACATAAAGATGGGCATATAGACCAATGGAATAGAATAGAGAGCTCAGAAACAAACTCTCCCACATATGTTCATGCTTTGGTCTGAATATTTGTGTCTCCCCAAAATTCATATGCTAGAAACCTAATGCCCAATGTGCTGGTATTAGGAGGTGGGACCATTGGGAGGCAGAGCCCTCATGAAAGGAATTAATGCCCTTATGAAAGAGACCTGAGAACGCTCCCTTGGCCCTTCTGCCAGGTGATGTTATAGTGAAAAGACAGCCGTCTCTGTGGAAGTGGGCTCTCACCAGATAGTAAATCAGCTGGTGCCATAATCTTGGACTTGTCAGCCTCCAGTATGGGGAAAAATAAATATTTGTTGTTATAAGCCAAGTAGTTTATGGTATTTTTGTTATAGCAGCCCAAATAGACTAAGACAGGCCAAATGATTGTCAACAAAGGTGCCAAGTCCATGAATAGGGGAAAGGACAGCCTTTTCAACAATGATTTTGGGAAAACTGCATATCCACATGCAAAGAATAAAGTTGGACCCTTAATTTACACATTCATACATAAGTTAATAAAAAATGGATCAAAGCTTAAACATAAGACCTAAAACTGCAAACCTCTTAGAAGAAAACATAGGGGAAATGCTTAATGACATTGGATTTGGCAATGGATTCTTGTTTATGACATGAAAAGCACAGGCAACAAAAGAAAAAATTGGACAAATTGCATTGCCTCAAAATAAAAACTTTTGTGCATCAAAGGACACTATTAATAGAGTAAAAAAGCAAACCATGGAATGGGAGAAAATGTTTGCAATCATATATCTGGTAAGGGATTAATATCCAGAATATATAAAGAACTTCTACAACTCAACAATAACAAAAATAAACAACCTGATTAAAAAATGGGCAAAGGATTTGAATAGGTATTTCTCCAAAGAAGATATACAAATGTCCAATAAGCACATAAAAAGATGCCCAACATCACCGATCATTAGGGAAATGCAAATCAAAACTACAATGAGATACCACTTTATATCTCTTAGGGTGTCTATTATTTTAAAATAACAACAATAACAAAATAACAGGTGTTGGTGAGGATGTGGAGAAATTGGAACACTCATGTATTCATGGTGGGAATGGAAAATAGTGCAACCACTGTGGAAAACAGTTTGATGCTTCCTTAAAAAGTTAAAGATGGGGGCTGGCCCCGTGGACGCGTGGTTAAGTTTGCACACTCTGCTTCGGTGGCCTGGGGTTCGCCAGTTTAGATCCTGAGCGTGGACCTACACACCACTTGTCAAGCCTGCTGTGGAAGCATCCCACATAGAAGAACTATAGTTACTTACAACTAGGATATACAGCTACATACGGGGGCTTTGGGGAGAAAAAAACAGGAAAACTAAAAAAAAAAAAAAAAAAGTTAAACATGAAGGACCATAAAATCCAGCAATTCCAGTTCTAGGTATACACCTCAAAGAACTGAAAGCAGAGACTCAAACAGATACTTGCACACCAAAGTTCATAGCAGCATTTTTAACAACAGCCAAAGGTAGAAACAAAGCAAATGTCCATCCATATGCATGGATAAACAAAATGTGCCCTATACATACAGTGGAATATTATTTGGCCTAAAGAAAGAAGGAAATTATGACCCTTGCTACCACATGTTGAACTTTGAGGACACCATGCTGAGTGAAATAAGCCAGACACAAAAGGACACACATTGTATGATTCCACTTACAGGATGTACTTAGAAGTCAAATTCAAAGAGACAGAAAGTAGAAGGGTGGCTGCCAGGTTGGGGGTGTGGAAGAATGGGCAGTTATTGTTTAATGGGTCCCGTTTCAGTTGGGAAGATGAAAAAATTCTGGAGGTGAATGATGGTAATGGTTTCACAACAATATAAAGGTACCTAATTCCACTGAAGTGTAAACTTAAAAATGGTTAATATGGTACATTTTATGTTATGTATATTTTACCTCAAGTTTTTATAAGCCAGTACTTTAATCCCCAAAATAGAGAAATGAAGTAGGGGGTGCCTCCTATGTTAAACAAAGTCATCTCTCTTGTAGGCAAAGAGACAAACATTTTCCCTGTGTCCTTTTGTGTGTGTGTGGAGGGGGAAGGATTACCCTAAGCTAACGCCCATTGCCAATCCTTCTATTTTTTAGCTTGAGGAAGATTAGCCCTGAGCTAACATCTGTGGCAATCTTCCTCTACTTTGTATGTGAGATGCCTCCACATTGTGGCCAGTGAGTGGGACAGGTCCACACCTGGGATCTGAACCAGCAAACCCCAGGCCCGAAGTGGAGCATGCAGAAATTTAACCACTTGGCCATGGGGCTGGCCACCTCCCCATGTCCTTTAGTTTTTGGTACCTTAAGTCTCTAAAATGTTTAGCAAAATGAAGGTTATGCAGTGGGGTGATTTTCAACTCAATTTTTGGTTTACGAACCAGATAGGCAATGTCTGACTTTAAGTCATCAACAGAAAAGTCAGAAGGGCATTAGAAATGTCAACATCTGAAGCTAATTCTGAGTATTGTCTAAAAGTACTGTTTAGGGAGGCAGTTTCCCATATTTTACGTTAGCATGAGCTATACAATATTTTAGGGAGGCAATTTTTGAGTCCAAGTTGCCTTGGACTTGAAGCCTCCTCATAAGAAACAGATCATTGAACCGTAAGAATATTTTCTTGTTCTTGTTCTAAGGTGCCTCTCAGATGAACAAATTGTTCACATTAAAGTTTTGCAGAGTGGCCATTGCAATTTCAAAATATTCTTGGTGTAATTGTGCCAGTTAGAAAGATACAGTCAGGAGTTAGCATTATAGTGAGAAAACAAGGAAGGAGGTGTTTGGTCTGCAGAATGCACAATTTTAGATTGAACAAACCCCATAAAAAGCACAAAGTGGCTGTAAGAGTGGTGCTTCTGTGACCTGTGTCTCCGTAGCTGCAGCCCTTGATAGCGAGGGAGCTGAATGCTGTCCTGTTATTACAGGGCAGGGATGAAATACAGGGCTCCACCCATATTCTCTGGACTTCAGCCTGGTGAGGAGGAGAAGGGACACAGATTTTTTGTGATGATGATCTGGAGTTGGGTAATGCTATAGTCTGTTTGTGTCCTCACAAAATTTGTATGTTGAAATCCTAACCCCCAAAGATGGTGAGCCTTTGCAGGTGATTAGGTCCACCCTCATGAATGGAATTAGTGCCTTAGAAAAGAGGCTCCAGAGAGATCCCTAGCCCTTCCACCATGTGAGGACACAGTGAGAGGGGACTGGCTGTGAACCAGGAGGAGGTCCTCACCAGAAAGTGGCCGTGCTGACCCCTTGATCTTCAACTTTCCAGCCTCCAGAACTGTGAGCAATAAATTTCTCCTTTTTTTTTTTTTTCTTTTTTAAGTGAAACACCAGAACCCTGGGTGGATAGAATAACAATTTTTTTTTTTAAAGATTGGCACCTGAGCTAACAACTGTTGCCAATCTTCTTCTTTTTTTTTTCCCCTGGTTTTTTCTCCCCAAATCCCCCGAGTACATAGTTGTATACTTTAGTTGTGGGTCCTTCTAGTTGTGGCATGTGGGATGCCGCCTCAACATGCCGCCTAATGAGCGGTGCCATGTCCACGGCCAGGATCTGCAGCCTGGGCCGCCAAAGCGGAGCGTGTGGACTTAACCACTCAGCCACAGTACCGGCCCCTGAGCAATAAATTTCTGTTGGTCATAAGCTACCCAGTCTGTGCTATTTTGTTATAGTAACCCAAAAAGACTAAGATAGGTGGGTATGGTCAAAATATTTCTGTCCTGCTGGGCTGCCCTTTTTCCTGCCTTTTGGCTAAAGAGAGCCCGCTTTTCTTGGGGGCACTTTTGTCTACACCCATTGGTGTTGTAAGTTTTTATATCTTTGTGGAGAATTGACCCCTTTATCATTATGTAATGTCTCTCTTTATCCCTGATAATTTTCCCTGCTCTAAAGTCTGCTTTGTTTCAAATTAAAATACCTATTCCAGTTTCCTTTTGATTAGTATAAATATGCTCTATCTTTCTCCATCACTTTACTTTTAATCTATCTGTGTCTATATGTAAAGTGGGTTCTTGGATACAATGTACAGTTGAGTCTTATTTTTTTATCCACTTTGACAGTCTCTGTATTTTAGTCGGTGGATCTAGACCACTGATGTTTAAAGTCATTATTGATCCAGTTGGATTAATGTCTACCATATTTGCTTCCTATTTGTTGCCTTTGTTCTTTGTTTCTTTTTTGTCTTCTGCTCTTTTTCTGCCTTCTCTGGTTTAATTGAGCAATTTACGTGATTCCATTTTTTTCTCCTCTCATTGTATCAATTATACCTCATTTTTAAAACTCATTTTTAGTGATTGCTTTGAGTTTGCAAAATACATTTAAGACTAATCTGAGTTCTCTTTCAAATAACAACATCATTTCTCAGGTAGTATAGGTAGTACCTTATAATAGAGTATTCCGTTTCCCTCCTCCATCCCTTATGACATTGCTGTCATTCATTTCACTTATTCGTAGGCTATAATCACTGAATACTTTGTTGCTATTATCATTTTGAACAAATTGTTATCTGTTATATCAATTAGGAATTAGAAAAATGAAATTTTTTTTTACCTTCATTTATTCCTTCAAGGAATAGTCTTCCTTTGTTTATGAGATCTGAGTTTCTGACCTATAAATTTCCCTTCTTTCTGAAGAATTTCTTTTAACATTTTTGGCAAGGCAGGTCTAATGGTGAAAAATTCCCTCAATTTTTGTTTGTCTGATAAAGTCTTTATTTCTACTTGACTTTTGGAGGATATCACTGGATACTATTTCTTTAGCTCCTTTCTCTCTTTCTTCTCCTGATATTTCCATTATGCATATATTACACTTTTTGTAATTATCCCTCAATTCTTGGATATTCTGTTGTATCTTTTTCATTATTTTTTATCTTTCCTTTTCATTCTGGAAAGTTCCTATTGACATGTTGTCAACTTCAGTGATCTTTCTTAGGCCAAGTCAACTCTATTGATGAGCCCATGAAAGTCATTCTTTATTTCTCTTGCAGCATTTTTTATTTCTAGCACTTTCTTTTTCATACTGAGCCTCCGGCAATTCATCAGTTACAGTTTAATTTGCCTACCTGGTACTGCTTCCTGCAGAGGTTTCTGCTGTTGAGCTTCTACTCTGGTAAGTTGTGATTGTCTGTATCCACCTGTGTGTCTCTCCAGTTCTTGGGGGCAGCAGTTTGCCCTGTGACTTCAGTTCTCAGCTGAATCTAAGAAGAGTTGTTGATTTTCAGCTTGTTCAGCTTTTTGCTTATTCTTAGGATAGGAATGATGACTTCCAAGTTCCCTACTTCTGGACTGTAAACCAAGGAAACTGGGCTTTCTATTGTGTTTCATTGATCTGTTTATCGATTCCTTTGCCGATACCACATTGTCTTGATTTCTGTAATTTTATGTTAAGTCTTGAAGTCAGGTAGTGTCAATTCTCTGACTTGTTCTTCTTTTCAAGTGTTGTGTTAACTATTCTAGGACTTTTGCCTTTCTATATAAATTTTAGAAACAGTTTGTTAAAATCCTTAAAATAACTTGCCAGAATTTTTTTTTTTTTTTTTGAGGGTGATTAGCCCTGAGCTAACATCCAACCATCAATCCTCCTCCTTTTGCTGAGGAAGACTGGCCCTGACCTAACATCTGTGCTCGTCTTCCTCTATTTTATATGTGAGATGCCTGCCACAGCATGGCTTGATGAGTGGTGCACATGTCCCTGCCTGGGATGCAAACTGCTAAACCCCCACCCACCAAAGTGGAGGGCATGAACTTAACCACTCCACCACCAGGCCAGCCCCAACTTCCTGGGATTTTGATGGAACTGCATTGAATCTATCACTAGAGTTCGGAAGAACTGACATCTAGCAATATTAAGTCTTCCAATTCAGGTACATGGAATGGCTCTCCGTTTATTTAGACTTGTTTTGTTTCTTTCACCAGAGTTTTATAGTTTTTCTCGTACAGATCTTGTACATAGTATTTCAGATTTATGCCTAAGTATTTCATTTTTTTGAGTGCTAATGTAAATGGTATTATTTTTAATTTTAAATTCTACTTGTTCATTTCTGGTATATAGTAAAGCAATGATTTTTGTATATTAAATTTGCATCCTACAGCCTTACTATAATCACTACTTCATTCCAGTTTTTGTTGTTGTTGTTCTTTTCTCTTTTTTTTTTTTGATTTTGTGAATAGACAATCATGTCATCTGTGAACACAGACAGCTTTATTTCTTCCTTCCCAATCTGTATACTTTTAATTTTCTTTTCTTATCTTGTTGCATCAACTAGGACTTTCATTGAATAGGAGTGGTGAGAAGGGACATCTTTGCTTTGTTCCTGATCTTAGGGAGAAAGTATCTAGTTTCTCTCCATTAAGTATCATATTATTTGTGGGTTTTTTGTAGATGTTGTTCAGAACTTGAGGAAGTTGTCCTTTATTCCTATGTCAACGCAAAATAACCAGCAACCATCCTACAGATAGGATAAATAAGGTGAGTTTACTTGAGCCAGAGTGAGGATTATAACCTGAGGCGGCCTTAGTAGGCATTCCAGAGAAGCATAGGTTTCAGTGCAGTCTTATATCTTTTTAGAACAAAGAACATACATTAAACATGCCCAGGATACATTTCCATCAAAATTTCAAAGAGATATTCAGTTGCAAATTAGCAGGTCAACATGACCCTGATGTCAGGAAAAGGAATAATCTGGACGTTACCAATAAGGCATAGGAAGGGAAGTGTGCATTCTTATCTTAAGAGAGTGCATTCTTTAATGGTTAAGCAGATGTACAATGTATGTTTGATAGGTCATAAATCAGGCTTGTTAGTTCAAGCTGAATCAGTTTTGAACTCGAATACTTACCCCATATACTTCAATAAGTGACAATCTCTTGTCACCTAGTTTTGAGAATTTTTTTTAAAATCATGAACAAGTGTTAGATTTTGTCAAATTATTTTTCTGCATCTATTGATATAATTTTTTTTTTAGCCCATTGATGTGATGGATTACATGAATTGATTCCTAGTGTTGAATCAGCCTTGAATATCTGTGATAAATCTCCTTTGGTTATGGTGTACAATTCCTTTTATATACTGTCAGATTCAACTTGCTTATTTTTTTCTGAGGATTTTTACATGTATGTTCATGAAAGATATTGGACTGTAGTTTTCCTTTCTTGTAATGTCTTTGTATAATTTAGAATTAAGGTAATGTTGGCTTCATATAATTATTTAGGAAATATTTCCTTCTAGTTTCTGGAAGAGAATATAGAGAACAGCAACAATTTCTTCCTTAAATGTTCATTAGAATTCATCAGTGAAACCTTCTAGATCTGTTGCTTTGCTGTTTAGAAGGCTATTAATTCAATTTCTGTAACAGGTATAGGACTATCCACATAATCTATTTCTCCTTGAGTGCATCTTAGCAGCTTGTGCCTTTCAAGGAAT
Source organism: Equus quagga (assembly GCF_021613505.1). NCBI lineage: Eukaryota > Metazoa > Chordata > Mammalia > Perissodactyla > Equidae > Equus > Equus quagga. The sequence goes on from NC_060272.1 coordinate 136,228,396, forward strand.
TGGTCCATTTCATCTAGGTTATCAAATTTGTGTGCACAGAATTGTTCATAAAATTCCTTTAGTGTCTCGAGAGATATTCAGAAGTATCTTGAACTAAATGAAAATGAAAACACAACTTATTAAAATTTGTGGTATGCAACAAAAGCAATGCTTAGAGAGAAATTTATAGCATTAAATGCACATATTAGAAAAGAAGAAAAATCTAAAATCAATAATCCAAGTTTCCGACTTAGGAAACTAGAAAAAGAAGAGCAAATTAAATCTAAAGTAAGAAGAAGAAAGTAAATAATAAGAATTAGAGCAGAAATCAATGAAATTAAAAAGAATATTAATAGAGAAAATCAAGAAATCAAAAGCTAGTTCTTTGAAATGATCAATAAAGTTGATAGGCCTTTACCCAGGCTAAGAAAAAACAAGAGCTACAAATAACTAATATGAGAAGTCAGAAGTGAAAGAGATGATATCACTACAGATCCCAGGGACATTAAAAGGAAATAAAGGAATATTATGAACAACTCTATGCCTACATTTGATAACCTAGATGAAATTGACTGGTTCCTTGAAAGATACAAACTGTCGAAACTCACACAAGCAGAAATAGACAATCTGAAAAGGCCTATACTTACTAAAGAAATTTAATCAATAATTAATAACCTTGAAATCAGAAAGCACCAGGCCTAGATGGGTTCACTGGGGAATTCTACAAAAAATTTAAGAAAGAAATTATACCAAATCTTTACAATCTCTTTCACAGGATACAAGCAGAGAGAATACTTCCCAACTCATTCTATGAGAAACAATATTATCCTAATACTAAAACCAGACAGAGATATTACAAGAAAAGAAAACTAAAGGCCAATATTTCCCATGAACATAGATGCAAAAATCCTCAACAAAATATTAACAAATCAAATCTAACAATGTATAAAAAGAATTATACACCATGACTAAGTTGGATTTATCCCAGATATGCAAGGCTAGTTCAACACTAGAATATCAATGCATACAATCCATCACATCAATAGGCTAAAAAACATCCATGACTATATCAATAGATACAGAAAAAAGTGACAAAATCTAGCACCTGTTCATGATAAAGACTCAGTAAATTAGGAATAGAGAGGAACTTCCTCAACTTGATAAAGAATACTTATGAAAAACTACAGCTAACATCATACTTAATGGTAGAAACTGGAGGCTCTCCCACTAAGATTAGGTACAAGGGAAGGATGTCCCTTCTTATCACTTCTTTTCAACATTGTACTGGAAGTCTTAGTTAAAGCAAGAGACAAGGAAAGGAAATAAAAGTTATACAGATTGGGAATAAGAAGTAAAACTGTCTTTGTTTGCAGATAACATGATCATCTATGTAGAAAATATAAAAGAATAAACAAAAAAAACTTATGGAACTACTATGCAATTATAGCAAGGTTGCAGGATATAAGGTTAATACACAAAACTCAATCACTTTCCAATATACCAGGAATGAATAAGCGGAATTCGAAATTAAAAACACAATACCATTTACATCAGCACCCCCCAAAATGAAATACTTAAGTATAAAGCTAACAAAATATGTACAAGATCTATATCAGACAAACTACAAAACTGATGAATGAAATCAAAGGAGAATTAGATAATTGGAGAGATATTCCATGTTCATGGATAGGAAGACTCAATATTGTCAGGATGTTGGTTCTTCCCAGCTTGATGTATAGATTCAATGTAATCCCAATCAAAATCCCAGCAAGTTATTTTGTAGATACCAACAAACTGATTCTAAAGTTTATATGGAGAGACACAAGACCCGGAGTAGCCAACACAATATTGAAGGAGAAGAACTGATACTACCTGACATTAAGACTTACTATAAAGCTACAGTAATCAAGACATGTGGCATTGGTCAAAGAATAGACACATAGATTAATGGAACAGAATAGAGAGACTACAAATAGATCCACATAAATATAGTTAACTGATCTTTGACAAAGGAGCAGAGACAATAAAATGGAGCCAAGATAGTCTTTTCAACAAATGGTGCTGGAACAACTGGGCATCCACATATTAAAAAAATGAACCTATACACAGACCTTACTCCCTTCACAAACTTTAACTTAAAATGGATCAAAGAGCTAAATGTAAAATACAAAACAATGAAACTCCTAAATGATAACATAGGAGAAAACCTAGGTGACCTTGGGTATGGTGATGACTTTTTACATACAACACCAAAGTCTGGACCATGAAAGAAATAATTGGTAAGTTGGACTTCACTAAAATTAAACTTCTGTTCTGCAGAAGGCAATGTCAAGAGAATAAGAAGACCAGTTAGACTGGGAGAAAATATTTGCAAAAGACGCATCTGATAAAGGACTGTTATAACAAAATACGCAAAGAACTGTTAAGACCCAACAATAAGAAAGCAAACAGCTTGATTAAAAAATGAAAAGATGGTCCATATCATATGTCAGCAGGGAAATCCAAATTACAACAACAATGAGATGCGACTACACATCTATTAGAATGGCTAATATCCAGAACACTGAGACACCAAATGCTCTCGTGGATGTAGAATAAAAGGAACTCTCATTCATTGCTGGTGGGAATGCAAAATGGTACAGCCACTTTGGAAGAGAGTTTGACCGTTTCTTACAAACCAAACATACTATTACTATATGATTGAGCATTTGCATTCCTTGGTATTTACCCAAAGCAAGTGAAAACTTATGTCCACACAAAAATCTGCACATGGATGTTTATAGTGGCTTTATTCATAATGGCTCAACTTGGAAGCAACCAAAATGTGCTTTAGCAGGTGAATGGATAAATAAACTGTAGTGCATTCAGGCAATAGACTATTGTTCCATGCTAAAAAGAAATGAGCTATCAAGCCATGAAAAGATATAGAGGAACCTTAAATGCATATTACTAAGTGAAAGAAGCCACAAGCTACATATTGTATGATTCCAATTGTGTGACATTCTGGAAAGAGCAGAACTATGGAGACAGGAAACAAGTCAGTGGTTTCCAGGGGTTGGGGTAGGGGAAGGGAGGAATACGCAGAACACCGAGGATTTTTCACGGAGGATACTGTAAGGATCAATACACGTCATTATACATTTGTCCAAACCCAGAGAATGTACAACACCAAGAGTGAACCATAATGTAAACTATGGACTTTGGGTGATTATGATGTGTCAATCTAAGTTTATCAGTTGTAACAAATGTACAGCTCTGGTGGAGGATGTTGATAACAAGGGGAGGCTATACATTTATGAGGGCAGGAAGTATATTGGAAATCTCTGTGCCTTCCTCTGAATTTTGCTGTGAAACTAAAACTCTAAAAAATTAAATTCTTAAAAAATTCTTTTCTTGTCCTTTTAATATCCATAGGATCAGTAGTGATGTCCTCTCTTTCATTTCTGACATTAATAATTGTGTACGTTTTCTCTTTTTCTTAGCATGGCTAGAGGCTTATCAACTCTATTGATCTTTTCAAAGAACCAACTTTTGGTTTTGTTGATTTTTCTCTATTAGTATCCTGTTTCAATTTAATTGATTTCTGCTCTAATTCCTATTTCTTTTCTTCTGTTTGCTTTAGTTTTATCTTTCTTTTCTTTCTCTAACTTCTTAAGGTGGAAGTTTAGATTATTGATTTTAGCTCTTTCTTCCCCTCTAATCTATGCATTTGATACCATAAATTTCCCTTTAAGCACTACTTTTAATGAATCTCATAAATTTTGATAAATTATATTTTTGTTATGATTTAATTAAGAATGTTTTTAAAATTTGAGACATTTTTTGATGCATGTGTTTCTTAGAAGTGTGTTGGTTAGTCTCCAAATATCTTGGGATTTTCCAGCTCCTTTTCAGTTATTGATTTCTAGTTTAATTCCACTGTTGTCCGAGAACATGCTTTGTATTCTTTAAAGTTTGTTAAGATGTGTTTAATGGTCCAAAATGTGGTCTATCTTAGTGAATGTTCCATGTGAGCTCGAGAACAATGTATAGTCTACTGTTGGATAAATTATTTTTATAAACATCAATTAGATCCAGTGGGTTGATGGTGCTGTTCATTTCAAATATATCACTACTGATTTTCTGCCTGCTGGATCTGTCAATTACTGATAGAGTAATATTGAAGTCTCCAATTATAATAGTGGATTTGACTATTACTCCTTGAAGTCCTACCAATTTTTGACTGACACATTTTAGCTTGTTTTTTTTAGGCCCATACACATTAAAGGTTGTCATGTCATCTCAGAGAATTGACCCCTTTATCATTATATAATGTCCCTTTAGCCTTGATAATTTTCCTTCTTTTGAAGTCAGCTTTGTCTCAAATTAATAAAGCTACTCCAGCTTTCTTTTGATTAGTGCTAGCATGCTATATCTTTCTCCATTACTTTTAAACTCTGTCTTTTTTGGTAAAGATTTTAAAATTTTTAATCTTTTTTCCCTAGCTTTATTGAGATATAATTGACATATAACATTGTATAAGTTTAAGGTGTACAATGTCATGACTTGATATGTGTATATATTGTGCAATGATTACCCCAATAAATTTAATTAACACATCCATCATCTCACATGACCACAATTTTTTTTACTGAGATGTAATGGACATATAACATTATATTAGTTTTAAGTGTACAACATAATGATTTGATGTACAGTTGGCCCTCCATATTCTTGGGTTCTGCATCTATAGAGTCAACCAACTGCAGTTCAAAAGGCCTGTGATGCTTATGTCTGTACTGAACACGTACAGATTTTTCTATGGTCATTATTTCCTAACAACTGTTTACATAGCACTTACATTGTATGAGGTATTATAAGTAATTTAGAGATAATTTAAAGTACATGGGAAGATGTGTGTACGTTGTATGCAAATGCTATGCCATTTTATATGCAACTTGAGCATCTCTGGATTTTGGTACCCACGGGGTATGGGGGGGGGGGTCCTGGAACAAATACCCCTTAGGATACTGAGGGATGACTGTATGTATATATTGCAAAATGATCACCATTATGAGTCTAGTTAACGTCCATCACCACGCACAGTTACAATTTGTTTTCTTGTAATGAGAACTTTTAAGATCCACTCTCAGTAACTTTCAAATATACATACAGTATTATTAATTATACATTATTATTATACATACAGTATTATAAATATACATACAGTATTATTACATTTCCAGGATTTGCTTATCATAACTGGAAGTTTGTACCTTTTGACGACCTTCACTCAATCCTGTCCCCACCACACTACAACCACCAATCTGTTCTCTGTATCTATGAGTTGTTTTTTATCTTTTTAGATTCCAAATGTAAGTGAAATCATACAGTATTTGTTTTTCTGTGTCTGACATTTCACTTGGCTTAACGACCTAAGACCCAACCATGTTTGCAAATGGCAAGATTTCCTTCTATTTATGTCTTAGTAATATTCAATTATATATATACACCACATTTCTTTACCTGTTCACACACTGATGCACGCTTAGGTCCTTTCCATTGTCAACGAAAATAATCCATAACCAATCTATAAATGAAAATTTGGGAGAGTTTATTCTGAGCTAGAATGAGAGGACCATGGCCCAGGAGAGTCCTTCCACAAAGGAACGGAGCACTCCAAAGAAGTGGGGGTATACAGGGTGGTTATATACCCTCAAAGAGGGTGTTTCACATATGATTGAAATGTCCCTCTTACAATAGTCACAAGATTGCCCTGTCGGCACAGCACTTGATGGACACAGCAGGTTGTGGGTCTGCTATCTCCATGGGCGCAGCAGGAAGCAAGTCTATTGTCTCGAGCTGGGTGGTCACAGGTGAGCACAGCAATCAGTTCCTAGCCTAAGGAAAGATGCTGCATCATTAAGGAAACGCCAATGTTGGGGGGGCAGGGAAGTTGCACCTTTATCTCAAGGGTCTTTGTTCTTGCCATAGGAAATGTCTAAAGCAGATATACAATGCCTGCTCAACGGCCACAGTCAGGCCTTTTTGGAAAAACAAGGTCAGGCTGAATTAGGTTTACACCAAATGGCTTCCTCATATACTCCAATATCCTATTGCTTGCCATTTCTATTTGTCACCATGTTTTAGCCATTGTGAACATGGGGGTGCAGTTATCTCTTTGGAGACACTCATTCCAGCTTTTTTCTTTCCTCCATTGTTTTTCTTTTTCAATTTCATTGTTTTCTGCTCTTTACCATTTCCTTCTTCTTGCTTTGGGTTTTTCCTTCTTTTCTAGTTTATTGAGGTGGGAGCTTAGGTTATTTGAGAATTTTCTTCTTTTCTAATGTAAACCTTTAGTGGTATAAAACCTCCTCTTACCACTGTTTTAGCTGCAACTTACAAATTTTGATACGCTGTGTTTTCATTTTCACTCACTTAAATGTGTTTTTAAAATTCCCCTGAGACTTCTTTGACGCGTGGATTACTTAGACCTGCGTTGTTTAACTCCGGGCGTTAACTTCCCGCCGTCTCTCTGCTACCGACTTCTGGTTTGGTTCTAAGCGTCTAGAGCCCCTACGCGTGTGATTCTCAGTTCTGTGAACTTGGATGAGATGCGATGTAGCCCCGGGTTCAGGCGGATCTTGGAAAACGCGCGCGGGCGCGCGAACAGAGCGGGTCCTGAGGGGAGTAGCCGCCCTCGCCGTCCGGGTTCGCGGGAGCCGGGAGAGGCCTGTGAGCAGGCGGGACAACGGCCCCGGTCGTTCAGCGCTTAGTCCCAGGGAGCACGTCTTCCCGCCGCTTGTCTTCCCGACAACTCAGCGAACGGCCCCCACGTCACCTCAACATGGCCGCGCGCAGGCCGAGGGCCCGCAGGGCGCCGCCATGTTGGCGCCAGTGACGGCCTCCAGGGCGGGGCGGGGCCGGGCGAGGTTCGGCGGAGCTCGGTGCTGAGCGCGCGACCTCCGGCCTGAGGCCGCTGCTGAGCATGCGCAACCCAGGCGGCGCCGGCCGGGGTCCGCGGCGACCGGAGGGATCGAGAAAGAGGAAGTGGGTCGTTTCGGTTCTGTGACCGTAGTCACCGCTGTCAGGGAGCGCGGGTGAGCGGCAGGTGAGTGCGGCCATGGGCGCGTCCGGGCTGAGTGAAGAAGCGTCTCTGAGGTGCGTGACGAGCCGTCGGGTCAGTGACGGGGGCGGTCATGGATGCAGCGATGGGGTCGATGTGGTCTTGATGGTGGATCCGCGGGCAGAGAGGTGGGGTCGGTGGGGTCTTGGTGGTGGATCGGAGGGCGGAGACATGGGTCTGTGGCGTCTTGATGGTGGATCCGTGGAAAGAGATATGGAGTCTGTGGGGTCTTGATAGTGGATCCGCGGACGGAAAGATGGGGTTCGTGTGGTCTTTGATGGTGGATCGGAGGATGGAGAGGTGGGCCCGTGGGGTCTTGGTGGTGGATCTCCGGAAAGAGATAATGGGGTGTGTAGGTTCTTGATGGTGGATCCATGGAAAGAGATGTGGGGTCTGTGGGGTCCGTCGGGGAGGATAACTGTGGGGTCTGTAATGATGGATCTGAGGGGTGGGTGATGTTGTATCTTTATTGATTTCGTCTCTCTTTTATGCTTACTGGTTTGTTTCTATGTCTGATTTATTATCATCATTTGTTTTGCTAGAGATTTAAAAAATACAATGCCTTAGGGTTGCATATATTTCCATTTAGCTTATTTTGATTCCTTCTGTATCCAGATTAGTAGCTACTTTGTCATTCCTAATATAATGTTTATGTCATTCGTCTTTCTCTTTTTTATTGTCAGACATCTTAAGGTTTATTTTTTTTGACCATTTCGAAGTACCGGTTGTATTTATACTCCCTACTCTTTTTATGTTAATTTTCTCTTTTCCTTTTTAGATACTGTCCTTGATACTGTTTCCTTTTGATGTAAATTGTCATTCTTTCCCTTATTTTCCCAGTTTTATACTGGATACATTTAGGGGTATAAAGTTTTCTCTAAATACATCTTTATCTATGAAATGTATAAATTTCAACTTGATGTTCCACTTTGATCCTGAGTTATGTAGGAGAATTTCCTCATTTTCCCACTATTAAGATATGTTCTAATTGTTTAATTTTAATTTTATTGTATTTTCATAAAATGTGGCTTGCAAAGTCTCAACTTTTAAAAATTTATCGAGTTTCTTTGAAGCCAAGTTGCACAGTGAACTTTGTTCAATGGATATAAGAGAAAGTATATTTTCTGTTTGTATGGTTCAAAGTTGTCTTTATGTATATTAATGTAGGCTGCTTGTATTTTTCAAGTCTTCTTTCTCTTTCCTACTTGTACTCTACTTGATTCATCATATTCTGAAAGAGATATAGTAATAATCTGTCACTGACAGTTCTCTTTGTAGTTCTATGTGCTTTTTTGCTAGGTTGATTTGTGTGTTTGGGGCAGAGGCATACATACACCTAAGGATTAATGCATTTTGCATAATTTTTTCATTTATTGGTGCTATTATTAAAGGATTCCTCTTTTCAACAAAAATGCACTTTTAACCTTGATTTCACCTTGATGTTTATATTGCGATCCCTGCTTTCACTTTTTTTTGCATTTGGATGATGTATCTTTGCCCAGGGCTTTATTTTATATTCCTGTTTGTCTCATTGTTTAGGTTAACTACTAGTAAATGATAGATACATTTTGGTTTTTTCAAATCCAACCCATAGTCTGTGTTTGTCAATAGGATAATTTTCCCTCTTCAATTTAGTGGAATAATGATTTATCTGACTTATGTCTTCCATTTTAGTGTTTACTATTTATTTTAGTTCATTATTATTTTCTGCTTTTTCTTTTTCGTGGTTTCATTGGATTGATGAAATTTCTGTTCGTTATTTCCATTCTATATCCAATATAACCTCTGTTTTTTCCTGAGATATTTAGAAATGTTTTGTCATAGGACATTATTAATTTTCCCTTTAATGGCCTCCATATCACATCATCGTTGTCCCTTTTTATATTTATATATCTCTTGCAAAAATTATTCCCGAACAGTATTTTTCTATTTGAGATTTGTTATGTGATTCATTTTACATTTATTTGGAATACTGTTTTAGATATTTTCCACAGATAAAGATAGAGATACTTTGTAAGTGCTTTTATTTCTGAAAATGTCTTTCTCTGGCCCTAACAGAGAAGTGGTCTTTTAGATGCTATTTCTGATACCATTCAGCTTTCATTGAGCAGATGAGGCATCTTGTTTCTTAACTTTCTCAGTAAATAATGTGTTCTTTCACACATGCTTTGGATTTACAAGTGTTTTAGATTTTTAAATTTATGTTTACAATTCAAGAATATCCCTAGATTTGTTCATTGGGTTCCTTCCTCCGTGTGTGTGTGTGTGTGTGTGTGTGTGTGTGTGTGTGTAACTTTGTGGGAAGGGCTAATGGTGCAGGCCTAGGGGTGTGAGTGATGGAGTTGTGTGTGAGTGCTTTCTCAGGGCCCGTTGCAGGTACAGGTGTGTCTGGGATTGGGGCTCTTGCGATTACTGATGGAGATGCACCGTGGGTAGTGGTAAAGGTGTGGAGGTCAGTAATGGAGGTATGTGATATTGTGATATAATGAGAAATATATATTTTGGTCTTTGTCCATGGTTCCCAGCACATAGTTCCTAAAACCTTTGTAATTTCTTAAGTGAGAAGAGCTATAAGGGCATCTTTTGTTCCTGGTTCCTGAGATAGCTCCCGACGGATAAAAGTGAAATAGGTGTTTTTCGCTTTTCATAATAAGTTCCTTTCAACCAGACCTGAGTTTATGTTAATGAAGTGATTATTGGAAAGCCCTTAGGTAACCACTGGATCGGGGCTGGTTGCCAGGGCAACCAACCAAATGATTAGAGGGTTGGAACTTGAAACCCACCCCCTGGCTGGAGGTTGAATCAATCACCAATGGCCAATTATTTAATCAATCATCCGTATGTAATGAAGCCTCCATAAAACCCCAAAAGGATGGAATTTGGAGAGCCTCTGGATTGAGCACATGGAGCTGCTGGGAGAGTGGTCCATACCTTCTCAAATACCTTGCCCTATGCATCTCTCTCATCTAGCTGTTCCTGATTTGTATTCTTTTATAACACATTGGTAATCTAATAATAATAAGTAAAATGTTTTCCTGAGTTCTGAGAGCTGCTCTAGCAGATTAATGGAGCCGGCGAACAAGGTCCTGTGATCCTCTTATTTGTGCCTGGTTGGTCAGAAGCATAAGTAACAACCTGGACTTGTGATTAGCATCAGAAGATGGGATGGAGCAGTTTTGTGGGACTAAGCCCTTAACCTGTGTGATCTGATGCTAAGTCCAATAGTTGGGTCAGAATTGAGTAAAACTGTAGGACACCCAGCTGGTGTTGCAGAATTACTTGTTGTGGGGGCCCCTTCTCCCTTCCCCCCAGCACACAGCACACGTTTGGTAACCAGAAGTGTTGAGAGTAGAGGAAACAGGCAAGAGAAGTTTTTCCTTGGCAGGGCATGGGCTTGATTAGTGGAGAACCAGGACTGTCAGAGCAGAGGTATTGGAGGCTTTGTCTCCAGGGACTGTAGAATGAGTGACTTGGGGCCTGTGGGCAGCAGCACGTGGAAACCAGTGATTCTGAGGCATGAGTAATGGCTCTTGGGGGGAGGTCAGTGTGTAGCAGTTGCCAGTTGTAGCAGATTGAGGAGTGGGAGTGAGGAATTAGGTGCCCGAGTTGTTGCTGACTTGAAGGGCCTGTGAAGTCAGGTGATATTTGATACAGTAATTGCATTCTCTGTGGATTACTGGTTTTGTAATAATAGTGATAGCTAATATTTAATGAGTTCTTATGTGTCACACATGGGCTGAGTGCTTTTCAAGTTTTATAAAATAGATTTGTTTATCTAAAAAGTGTAAAGATGAGGAAACTGAGACTGAAGGTGGAAGAGTTGGGGTTCAAGTGTACATCGACTCGGCTCACTCCTTGTATCTGCCCCGTGCCACCCTGTTCCGTACTGTTCTGTGCACTCTTGGGAGGATGGCTGAGTGGCTGTCACTGTGGTGCTCTCTCTGCAGGATCCCTTTGTTTCCACAGAGCCCTGAGATCACTCCACCTAGTTGAGCCCTTCAGGATCTCTTTTCAGACTCCAGCCCACCTTGGCCCAGTATTGCTGGCAATCTTTGCATCTTCTCTCAGCTTAGGGGTCCTGGGAAGATTGGAGTTCTAAGATATACAGAGGTGAGGACTGTTGTGCACACACCAGCCAAGGAGAGCTTGTCCCTTGGGCCCAGACCCAGCTCATATTCTGGCTCTGCAGGAATGTGACAGCTCCTGTGATGGGGAGAGTGAGTCCCAGAAGCAGGAATTTTCTGGGAGCTGGACCTACCTCACCCTTTTAACAAAGCACAAGGTGAACAGTGTACCCCGAGACTGTTTCCTATAGTGGGAGAGATTTTATTTTCAAGTTTTTATTATAGAAAATTTCACCTATTCCTTCCCACTTACTTTGTTTGGGAGAGAATATTCTAAAACACATCTTGAATACCATATCATTTCACCCACAGATACTTAGTGTGCAAGTACAACGGATGTGGACAATGTTTTTTTTTTACATAGCCACCATGGCATTACCTGCCTAATAAAAGTTACAGTAACTCCCTAATATCATCTGATACTCAATCTATAGTCAGATTTCTCTGATTACCTAAAAAACAACTTTTTAAACTTTTAACTATGAAAATTTCAAAAATACAAAAGTAGAGCAAATAGTATAATGAATCCTCATATACCCCTCAGTCAACTTCCACAATTATCACTCATGCCCAGTTTGTTTGTCATCTGTACCTTCCCTTCTCCCACATTTTTTCTCGTCTGATGGTTTATTTTGAAGAAAATTTCAAGCATTGTGTCATTTCATCCATAAATATTTCATTATATAAATCTAAAAGTAAGTGTTTGTAATAAAAATAGCCACAGTGCAGGGCCAGCCCAGTCGTGTAGTGGTTAAGCTCGTATGCTTCGCTTCAGTGGCCCAGGGTTTGTGGGTTCAGATCCTGGGTGTGGACCTAGCACTGCTCATCAAGCCATGCTGTGGTGGCATCCTACATCATAAAGTAGAGGAAGACAGACATGGATGTTAGCTCAGGGCCAATCTTCCTAACCAAAAAAAAAAAAAAAAAAAAGCCACTGTGCTATTATACACCTAAAAAAATTACAGTACATTTTGAAATACCATTTTAGGTGGGTTAGATTGGTAGGTAGATTTAGAGACTTGATCAGATTCAAGTTCCTTTTTTGTTTTTTGGGGGCGAGACTACTTCCCAGGTGGTATTGTATACTTCCATCAGGAGGCACATACTGTCTGGTTGTCGCTTTCTGTGATGGAGCAGCCATTGATGATTGTTTCCTAGATCCACTATTTTGTTAAGGGTGCAAAATGGACATTTCCATTTCTACCATTCCTTCACTTATTAGATGGAATAATTATGTAAAGAGAAAAGGAAACTCCTTTATGAAGTGTCTGGTTACCCTAAGGTATAGCTATGTAGGAGAGGCCTCAGAAATGCTTGACTTTTTTTTTGCAAGTTTCAAAAATAATGATTTGATGCCCTAACACTTTCCAAAGGTCCTAGAAATGTTTACTGTCTTGATCTGGATGGCAAATGCACAGATGTGGAAAATAGGAAGAAATGCTATAATATTTATGTACTTTGTATAAGTTATACCACAATAAAAAAATTAACAAAGAAGTAGCCAAAAATATTGTTTGTATTAGAAAAGTATATTTAATAGGAATATTTCTAATATGAAAGTTCAAAACAAAAGTAAATTTTAAAAGTCCTTCATGAAAAAATGTTGGGGAGGACAGGTCTAGGGTAAAAGGGATGCAATGGCCAATGTGTAGCCTTGATTGGAACCTGCTTCTGAACCAAACAGCAAGAAAAAGTGTTTCTGAGATAATTGGGGAATTTTGAAGATGAGCTGAATATTGAAATGATAGAATTACTATTAATTCTCTAAATGATAGAAATTTACTCTAAATGATAGAATTTACTATTAATTTTCTCAGGCATGATAATGATCTTTTAGGAGATTTTTGTGATGTATTTAGGCATGAAGTGTCATGACATCTGCAACTTCCAAATGGTTCAGCAAAAAAAGTGTGTGTGTATAATATATGTATGAGTTTACATGTGATTGTGTGTGTATAGCAAGATTAAGCCAATATGGCAAAATACTAATTGTTGAAATTAGGTGGAGGGTATATGTGTGTTTCTTGTACTAATCATTCAACTCTTTCTGTTCGAAAACTCATTAGAAAATTGGAAAACAATGGCCTCAGTCAGTAAGAGACTTGGCTCAGGTCTTACAGTTTGTTATTAGCTAGAACCAAACACACTTACTACATCGTAGCCAAAACAAAATTTCCACTGAAAGTTTCATTTTAAGACCTCTAAGCAAAGGAGAACAGTGAAAAAGCTAGAAAGCTCCCTTTTTGGTCTTTCCTATGAATATTCTCACTACTTGGGATGGGCTGGTCACAGAAGCTCAGAGCAACATCATTATATTCTTTAAAAGTGGTTACTTTGTTTTTTACTAACAAATGTGAATACAAACATCAAAATTACCTAAAATTTTACCATCACCCAAATATTATATCTACTAACATGTTAGTGTATTTCCTTCCAGATAATTTTCTCCATGTATGTGCGTGAATGCATTTGCATATGTGTATATGTGTGTATGTGTACATGTGTACATACACACATATTATTCAATGAAAATGGAATCATTCTGTTTGGTACATCTTTTTATTTTTACTTGGCATTTTAACATATTTTTCTACAGTAGTTTAACTGTACATAATATTATGTCCCTTGGATGTCCTATAAAGTATTTAAGCAGTCCACAGTTACTGGGTATCAAGATGGTTTAGCCCTATTTTTGTTATTCACTATTCTGTGGTGAAACTCCTGCGTTTAAGTCTTTGTGCAGTGCAGGGTGATTTTTCGTGATGCAGTTCTAGAAGTAAGCTTTTGAGTCAGGTGCATGGACACTAACTGATGTGTGTTCATGTTGACATTGGCACATTTCCTTCTCTCATCTGTCTCTCTGTCCCTCTGTTTTGTCAGTTCACTGCCCCCTTCCCAGAAGAGCCAGAAATGACCAAGTCCCTGGTGAGTACTTATTTGTTTATATATTTATTTGTTTCTTTATTTTCTAGTGGATTTTAGGAAGGATTTAATTACCCATGTAGTAAGATGGACAAGTAAGAATAAATAAAAACCAAGATCAGAGAAAATAAGGAAGAGACTATCAATTCCAAGTCAAACTTGGAAAATAGAGATATGTGAGTTGTGTGGTTTCACAAAGTTATGAACTTTGAACTGTAGAATTGTCTCTGATCTTCCTGAAAGGCATGGAAATGAGATCCATGGTTTATATTGTTGACAGATAACTTATTTGATCTATAATTTCCTGGTTCCTGATGTTTGAGAAAATCTTTGGTAGATCTTCAGAGGGATGGAGACAGGACAGTGTCTTCAGCAACAGCCCTGTTGAAGTGCGCTAACAGCTTTTCTGTTGTTGTCTTAGAAAGCAGTGCTTCTCACACTTGTACGTGACTTCAGAATCTGATTTAGTAGGGCTGGGTTCTCATGGATGTCACTGCTGCTCGTCCAAGGACCACCCTGTGAAGCACAGTTTTGAGGCTTTATTAGGAATGGGTGTTGAATTTTGTCAGATGCTTTTTCTGTGTCAGTCGACATGGTTGTATTTTGCTTCTTTAGCCTGTTGCTATGGTAGATTTTCAGATTTTCAGATATTGAGCCAGCCTTGCAACCCCTGAAAAAACCCCACTTGGTCATGGCATACATATATTTCTTTTTATATATTTGTATTTGTTAATATTTTCTTAAGGATTTTTGTATCATATTTGTGAGAGATATTTATCTATTTTTTCTTTCATTATTACTATGTACGGATGAAAGCCCCAACTCTCCACTTGGCTTTTTCCCACATCACCCCTCTGGAGAGTGAAGGGGCACCTCTGTTCAACCAGGCAAGTGTGAGAGTCTAGGCTATCCCTGGGGTCTTTGCTCATGGGCCTGGGAGCAGGCCCAAAGGTTTTTGTTTGTTCAATCTGTTGTGTTTGGCTGAAGTATGTTTTCTCTAAAAGTTTTCTCTCTTTCTAGGTTGCCCCTTTCCTGGTCTTTTAGCTAGAGAGAGCAGCCCTCTCTGTGCATTTTTCTGTGTGCACTTATTGGTGTTTCTGGGTTGTAGTCTTTTCCAGCTCCTTGTTCAGAGCTGAATGAGGCAGCAGAATTCAGGGAACTCATGCTGTGGAATTCCTTGGTTTCTGGGGTCCCTGGCCAGTTTGCCTTTTTCTCCTGTGACTTCAGAGTCTTCTTATGTTTATTTTATGGATAACGTCTATGGTTTGTGGATGTTCTGAGTGAGACGAATAGGGACAAGTGCATCTACTCCATCTTCCCAGAATTGGAAGTCACCGTATTGCTTTTTTAAGGACGACTTATTTATATATTAAGCGTAGTCTTATATATATATATTTCAATTGTTTACCTCTTTGTTCTTTGCATTTTAACTTTTAAAAGTAAGTATTTAGTTTTAGTGTCATGGAAGTTAAACTTGTATTTACTCATATAGTTCTTTGAGGCTTCATAGGAAAAAACAGCTGTCATCTACTCCCTTCCCCTCAAATTCCAACTTATCAAAACTTATCTCCCTGAGCTCAGTTGAACTGATTCTTTTTGTATTTATTTTCGTATGTCTGAATAACACGTTTATATGGGTGCCTCTTGGCTTTCAATTTTAGGTATTATCTACTGACTTACCACAATGGAAAATAAAGATTTAAGTCTCTTTCAGACACTTAGGTCCTCAGCACTCACATGCACATTTCTTATGTCCCCTCCTTCTAGTATAGGTATATCATAATTTTGGGTAAATCAATAGAGTGTGTTTATTATGATGATTATTTTAATTATATTTACAGCTGAACCGTTTACCTTTTGTGCACGACTTCTTGTTTTACCTGGAATTAATAACTGGTTTAATCACTTGTTTCATTTTCTGTATACATATCACTAATTCAACTCCAAATTCTTCCCAGGTGTATAAATGTCTTCTCAGTATGTCAAAATATGTTAGATGATAATAGGCCCGTAACCACAAACATTAATATAATGCTTACTGTATGCCAGGCACTATAAGCTCTCTCTCTCTGTTAACTAATTTAATTACAGCCTCTGTGAGGTATCTATAATCATTATCTGCATTTCACAAAGGAGGAAACAGATCCACAGAGAGCTTAGGTGACTTGCCCAAGATCACGCTGCCAGTAAATGGTGAAGCCAGGAGTGAAACCCAGGAAGTTTGGCTCCAGAAAGTAGGCTATTCATTTCAGCTCTAAAGAAACTTCTTATAGTCTTCGGTCGGCTTGGTTTCTCTCTATTTGGTACTCACTATTTATTGACTTGGGAATTCCCCTTGGCATGGTACTAGGAATTCCTTTCATGTCTCTCAAGTGTTAGATCTCTTGTTTTCTGTCTCTTTCTTAATGTATGCTTTTCATTTTTAGAGCATATCATCCAGTAGATCTCTAGAAAGAGTGTGTGGGAAGCAGATTTTTTGAGACCTTGCACATCTTGAAATGTCTTTATTTTACCCTCAGTAACTTCATAGCTTGGTTGGGTGTATAATTCTAGATTGTAAATCATTTTTACTCAGAATTTTGAAGTCATTCTTTTTTACTTCGACCATCGCGTTTTCTGTTACTGGATGTTGTAGGCAAAATAATGGCTCACAAAGATGTCCATGTCCTAATGCCTGGAACCTGTGAGTCTGTCACCTCACATGACAAAGGGGACTTGCAGGTAGGATTGAGTTAAGGATCTTGAGATGGGGAGATGATCCTGGATTACCTGGGTGAGCTCAGTGTGATCACAAGGGTCCTTATAAATGAAAGACAGAAGCAGCAGAGTCAGAAAGAGGGACAGATTTGAAGCTGCTACCCTGTTGGCTTTGAAGATAGAGGAAGGGGCCATGAGCCTCCAGATGCTGGATAAGGCAAGGACGTAAATTCTCCTACAGAGCCTCTGGAAGGAATGCAGCCCTGCCCACACCTCGATTTTAGCCCAGTAAGACCCATTTTGAACTTCCGACTTCCAGAACTGTAAGATAATAAATTTGTGTTATTTTAAGTTTGTGGTAATTTGTTACAGCAGTAATAGGAAACTTATAGACTTTGATACCCAGAAGTGGGGTGCTGATATAACAAATACCTAGAAATGTGGAAGTAGCTTTGGAATTTGGTAATGGGTAGAAACTAAGAATTTTGAAGCGCATGATAGCAAGAGCCTTGATTTCCTTGAGCCTGGTAGTAGAAATATGGATGTTAACCACTCTGCTAGAGGACTCAGAAGGAAGTCTGAGGAGCGTAGTAGAAAAAGCTCTGCATTGTTTTAGAGAATACCTAAATTATTGCAAACAGACTATTGATAGAAATATGGATGTTAAAGGTACAACTGGTAAAGACTCAGAAGGAAGTGGGGAACGTGTTACTGAAGAGGGCATCCCTGTCACACAGTGGCAGAAAGCTTAGCTGAATTTCTTCCCATGGTTATGTGGAAAGCAGACTTGTCAATGATGAATTTGGATTTTTCTCTAAGGAGATTTCTGAGCAGCGGCTTGAATATGCAGCCTGGTTTCTTCTTCCTGCATGTAGTAAAATGTGAGAGTTAAGACATAGATGGAGAGAAGAACTGTTGAGCAAAAAGGAACTAGACTTGAAGATTTGGGAAATTTTAGGCTATCAAGATACCAAAAGATGCTAAAATTAGTTTCACTGTCAGAAAAGTGTGCTCTTGAGAGAAAGCAAAGGGTGTGGATGGATGCTTTATGTATTTTTCTAGGTTTTTAGGTACTTAGCAGGAGGAATAGCGTGAAATGCACTTACTGTATTTTTTTTTAGTACTGGAAGTCTGAATCTTTGCTTTTAACTTGAATATTTAGTCTATTTACATTTAATGTAATTACTGATATATTTGAATTTATATATACCACCTTACTATTAGTTTTATATTTGAACTATTTAATATTATTTTTCCATTCCTTTCCTGACCTTCTTTTAGATTACTGAAAATTTTATTTTTTCCTTTGTTAACTTGTCCATTATATATTCTTTTATTGTTACCCTAGATATTACAATATCCATCTTTAACTCAGTATTATTTTACCTCTTCTCAATAATTCTAGGATACTAAAACACCTTAATTCCATTTACTGCCTCTTACTTTTACATTATTATTTTTATCCATTTAAATTCTACGTACGTTTTAAACTTCACAAGATATTACTGTTTTGCATAGTCAGTATTTACAGTTTTTTAAAGTAGGATTTGAGGAGCTTCTTGAATGTTTGGGTTGGTTTCATTTACCATTACCTCTTCAAATATTGTTTCTGCCCCATATTCTCCCTTTTATCTTCTCAGACTCCAGTATGTTACTCCTTTTCACTGTCATACATGTGACACGTCCCATACTCTTGTGTTTATTTTCATTAAAAAAAATCTCTGTGCTTCAGTTTGGATATTTTCCATTTGCTTGTCTTCCATTTCAGTAATTCCATATTCTGCTGTTAACCCTATCTCAGTTCTTAATTTTAGATAGTGAATTTTTCAATTTTTGAATTTTCATTTGATTCTTTAGTATAAATTCCACTTGTTTAATGAAATTGTCCTTCTTTTATCTAACTCCAGTTCCCTGTAGGACTGTTTCTATTGAATATATTTTTTCTCTAGTTTTGGATATTTGGCCCTGTCTTTTGGTGTGCATATAATTTTTTTTTTATTGTGTGAAACGGAGTGTAAAGCATTGTAGAGGATCTGGATGATGATATCTTTCCCAACAGAGGATTCATCTTTCCGTTTCTTAGCAGATAGAGTGGAGGATGAACACCTTTATCCATTCAGGCACTGTTGAGTTGACTCAGGGCTAAGTTGAGGCCCTAATAAGACTCAGTCTACCTCTGGTTCACCCTGCCCATCCAGGATTTTCTGCTGAGAGCCCAGTTTGTCCTCTGTGGATAGTCCTCCTGCTTTATGCCCAACTCTGTTTTCTTACCAGACTACTAAAATTTTGCTTTGCTTTTCAGAGGCTATCTGCGTAAGTTTTTAGTCTTCTGCCCACACAGCCCTAGAATTCTGCAGATGTCGTGAGGGGAAAACTTGCTGTGTGTTTGAGTTCCCCTTGTTTCTCTGTCACCCAGCTGCAGCCTTCTGCTGGTTCAAAGCTGGATTCTCACCTTTTGCCCACAAACAGAATTGGTGAATACTCCCAGTGTAAAAGTGGCTGCAGAAGTTAGCTTAAATCTTCAGTGTTCTCTCCAGAGTCTTAGTCCCTAACAGCTTTCCAGTGCTTTCAAATGGATGATTTCACTATTTCTTCTGGCGTTTATAGTTATTCTTGCGAGAAACGTTGGACTGCCACAAGCTATTATGGCCAATTCAGAAATTGCAGTACCTCAAAAGAGCCCCCTTCACATACCATACGGTTCGCCCATTTAAAGTGTACATTCAATGATTTTTAGTATGTTCAGAGTTGTGCAACCATCATCACAGTTTTAAAACATTTTCTTTGCCCTTCCACCTCCAAATTCGTACCTTTTAGCTGTCACCCCCTGATCCTTTCATTGCTCCTTGCCTTAGGCAACCACTAATCCTCTTCTTCTGTTTTTTTGGTGAGAAAGATTGTCCCTGAGCTAACATCTGTTGCCAATCTTCCTCTTTTTGCTTGAGGAAGATTGTTGCTGAGCTGACATCTGTGCCAATCCTCCTCTATTTGTACGTATGATGCCATCAGCATGGCTTGATGAATGTGTGTAGGTCCGTGCCCAGGATCCAAACCCACAAACCCTGGACCACCAAGGCAGAGTACATGAACTTAACCACTATGCCACCAGGCCAGCCCCTAATCTTCTTTCTGTCTCAATAGTTTTGTCTCTTGTGGACATTTCATATAAATGGAATCGTACAATATGTGGCCTTTTGTGACTGACTTCTTTCACTTAGCATGTTTTCAAAATTCATTTACACTGTAGCGTGTATCTGTACTTAATTCCTTTTTATGGCTAAATAATATTGTATTTTATGGGTATACTGTATTATTTTGTTGTTGTTGAGAAACATTTGCCCTGCGCTAACATCTGTGCCAGTCTTCCTCTGTGTTGTACATGAGTCACCACCACAGCATGGCTAACAAGTGCACAGCATGGCTAACAAGTGCACAGCTTGGCTAACAAGTGCACAGCATGGCTAACAAGTGGTATAGGTCTGTGCCTAGCATCCAAACCTGTGAACACAGCAGCTGAAGTGGAATGCACTGAACTTAACCACTACACCACAGGGCTGCCCCATACCACATGTTTTAATCCATCATTAGTTGACAGACAGTTGGGTTTCTATTTTTGACTATTATGAATATTGCTACTATGAACATTCATGTATAAATTTTATGTGGATAAGTGTTTTCGTTTCTGTTGGGCATATACCCAGAAGTGGAACTATTGGGTCATTTTGTAACTCTTATGTTTAACCTTTTGAGGAATTGCCAGATTGTTTTACTAAGTGGCTGCACCATTTTGCATTCCCACCATCATTGTATGAGGGTTCCAGTTTCTCCACTTCCTCACTAACGCTTATCTTTTTTATTGTAGCCATCCTAGTAGGTCTATTTCCCTGATGACTAATGATACCGAACATTTTTTTGATTATAGTCATCTTAGTGAATTTAAAGGGGTATCTCTTTGTGATGTGAATTTCCATATCCCTTATGGCTAAAGATATTAAGGATTTTTTCAAGTGCTTTTTGGCTGTTTGTATATCTTCTTTGGAGTAATTCATATCCTTCCCCCATTTTAATTGGATAATTTGTCTTTTTATTGAGTTGTGGGGGTTCTTTATATGTTCTAGATATAAGGCCCTTAGCACGTAAATACTTTGCAGAAATTTTCTCCCAGTCTTCGGGTTGTCTTTTTCACTTTCTTGATTGTATCTTTCTAAGCACAAAGTTTTTAATTTTGATGAAGTCCCATTTATCTATTTTTTCTTTGGTTGCTTGTGCTTTTGATTTCATATTTAAGAAATCATTGCCAAATCCAGCATCACAAGATTTAAGTTTTGGCTAAACATAAGAATATTTATGCCTTTGGTCCATTGTGAGTTAATTTTTTTATATAGTGTGAGGTAGGCGTCCAACTTCATTCTTTTGCATGTAGATATCCACGTGTCCCACTACCATTTGTTGAAAAGACTGTTTTACTGTTTTGGCACCCATGTTCATCAATTGACCATAAGTATGTGGGTTTATTTCTGTATTCTTGATTACATTCCATTGACCTATGTGGCTATCCTTACGCCAGTGCCATATTGTTTTGAAAAAAGAGCCTATTTTGATTACCTTTTTAAAAGAAGGAATTGATTTACTCTGGGTTGTTGAGTGCAAAATGAATGGCAGAGTATATATATATTTTTAAGTAAAATATTAATGAAATATGGCATGCATAGAAAAGAAAGTACAAATCATGTTTATACAGCTTGTTGAAGTTTTACAGCTTATCCCTTTGTAACCAGCACACAGATAAAAACAAAACAAAAAACTGGAATATTAGTAGTACCATAGAAAGAATGGCATGATATTTTAAATGATTCATTTTTTCCTTAAAAATAATAATGTAAAATATAGGTGTTTAGTGGGAACCATATATGTTGTATCATATTAAAAATGATTAAAAGTAAGTTCCTAAGTATCCTGGTCCCATTCTGCAATCCTGATCCTTCAAATTGAATAGGAGTGTGTTTTACAGGGATCTGTGTCGTTCAAGGATGTCACTGTAGACTTCAGCAGAGAGGAGTGGCAGCAGTTGGACCTCGCTCAGAAAAGCCTGTACAGGGATGTGACGCTGGAGAACTATTTCAACCTGCTCTCAGTGGGTAAGCACAGCCCTGCTGGGTGTAAGGCTGTGCCTAATTGAGAGTATCTTCTTTCTTAGTGGAATTTCTGAAATCTATGGGATTTCTGAGGTATGTGGGACTTCTAAAGACTGCAGGACATCTGAAGTTTTGTCCTTATTTTGTCCTATGTTCTTAATCATCTCTTTTGGGTATTATGAATACACTTCTGTGCCCATGAACTTTTCCGAAAAGTAAAGGGAGTGATTCATTGTATGGCCTCTGAAACCAAGTCTTCTATCGTTAATAGGGTGTCAAGTTCCCAAACCAGAAATCGTTTTCCACTTGGAGCACGGAGAAGAGCCGTGTCTGTTGGATGGTGAAATCTCAAGTCAGAGCTGTCTAGGTGAGTAGGGGATCAGGAGCATGGGGACAGTATGACTGAACTGCAGCTGTACTGGCAGAGGCTGGCAACTTCGAAGTGCTGTTGATAGAACTTTTCTGTAACATTCCAAAATTCTGGAACTGCATGGATAGAGTTGATATTGGCCCGTTGGATACCTAAATGCCTCTCCCCATATCAGTATCTTCTTTCCTTGACCTTTTAGAAGGGTTGTGCTACAATTACTGGTACTTTGGATCTAGGATCCTGCTTTTTGCTTTTTCTCCCTTTCTCTAGCTTTTTTATTCTTTTTACCTCCGTCACATCAAGGTCTTAGATCCGTTTCTTACGCATTCATGTACTCATAAATTTGCCTTTTTAAAAAGTTACCTTTGGTCACACTCCTACTGGTTTCTTTTCGTTTTCTCTCTGTTCCCTTAGTGCTTCAGACTTGTCATCTAAAGGTGGCCTCATTTTATCCTCTCCCATGCGTCTCCTCCAACTGTTGACCTTGAGGGTATCACTACCTACGTTAGAAGACAGATTTTTGCTGTATATGACATTGGTAATTTTGCTTCTTGACATTTTCATCCTACTTGGCTGGTGTAACACAACACTGAGTTGGTCTTTCTAACTAATTTATTTTGATATTTTACAAAAGTTTTTGTAACTCGTGCAGGAAATTGAGTTAGAGTCCTCAATTTGTAGTTAATGTCATCATCAATGTGTTTAACCTTCCTTCTTATTTTATTTCTTTATTGATCCCTTTTAATCCTCACTACTCATACTTAATTTTTACCCTTCCCAGAGGCAACTGCTCTAATATATTTGATATGTTTGCTATCTATCCTTGAATTTGTGGGGTAAAATTTAAATTGTTGGCATTTTTAATTTATGGAAATGGTACTGTGCTATATTTCCTTTTTTTCTCTGTGAGCCTGAAATTGGTTCAGGTTGCAATGTGTTTTTCTAGTTCATTGCTTCTAACTGATGCATAGCGTTCCGCAGATGTATACCGCAGTTTACTCGTCCAGCTTCCTAGCTCCTGCAGACAGTACTGAGTAAATTCTTCATGAACTGTTCTTATAGGAAACGAGGATTTCTCAGGGAGACTAGTGGGTTGCTTCATCCCTGGCTACACTCATACTTTATTTGACTTAAGTTTAACCACATTGTTTCCTAGATTGGATGTATCATTCTGCAATCCCCTCAGTGTACAAAGGGATCAGTTTCTGTACATCCCTGCCCATATTTCTAATAATTTGGCTAATCTAATGGATTTTAATTTCCAATTATTGTTTTAATTTGTGTTTCTCTAGTAACAAAATATTTCCAACATCTTATGATGTCTTTTTTTTCTCCCCCAAAGATTGGCACCTGAGCTAACATCTGTTGCCAGTCTTGTTTTTTTCCTTCTTCTTCTCCCCAAAGCCCCCCAGTACATGGTTATATATTCTAGTTGTAGGTCCTTCTGGCTGTGCTATGTCGGCTGCCACCTCAGCATGGCTTGATGAGCGGTGCCACATCTGCGCCCAGGATCCAAACCAGTGAAACCCTGGGCTGCTGAAGTGCAGTGTACAAACTGAACCACTCGGCCACGAGGCCAACCCCTATCATGTATCTTGTAATAGATTCTGACTTCATTTCTGACGTTTGACTGCTGATATCTTCTAAGATTCACCCCTCTTTCTTCGCCTTCTGCGCCATATCTGGGCAAACTGGTAAGAAAGCTGAGAGGCTCCCTCCCTTGCTGCTGGTGGGAGGTTGCATGGAAATGGTCAGCCTGGCCCCACCCCCAACCACCATAAAAAACCAAGCCAATCTCTTCTTCCTGCCCTCTCAAGCCCCTTTCGGATCTGCTTGGAGCTCTCCCTTAAAAGCTCGTTACTGAGTAGTGAACCTTTTCATATCTTCTCGGTGTGTGTGTTGCATCTCGGTCTTGACATCTGAACCAAATTTGGAATGGAGTCCATTCTTCCTTTGCAGGTGACTTTTGCAAGGCTCTGTCATTTTTATAACCAGCTGAAGTTGGAAGTTGTAATTGGCAGTTAGGGACAGATGTAAGGGATGGAACCCTCCTTAAAGTGGCCCTGGGTTGTGTGGCTTGGCCTGGAACTCTGTGTGTCTCACATTGAATCATGCATCTCAATTCCAGCACAAGTTGTGAGTGACGCCAGGCTCACAGGAACAAGTCTTACTGTGTCCCTGTTGTTTCTGTGTCTCAAGCAGGCACTGCCCCTGTTATGGACTCTCAGGGAAACTGCTGATACCTTACGTGTGTAAGGGCCCATCAGGTGGCCGCTGGTGGAGGAAGAGCAGTTACAATGCAGATGCCAAGCGCAGTTTTGTCATATTCTGCTGTGATTTTTGACTTTTCCATGTGACTCATCTTCTCAAACAGTTCTTTCTGCTCTTTCTACTAGTTTTTCTCTTTCTAGAAATATCTTTTAGATACCTTCCTCCTCTTACTTTCCAGTGATACCACCTAAAACCATGTCTGTATTTTCTCATGCCTGGATTATTCTAACCCTCTTTGGATATGCTGGTCTCTCTTTTTTTCCCAGTAGTTCATCTTAGATGCTGCTGATAGGTTTCATTGCTTAAAACATTGTGTTTATCCTGTCGTAGCTGTATGGAGCAAAACTGAAGTTACTTCCTGTTATCTAACACATGACAAATTCCTCTCTCAGTGGGTTTGTAAGCTACAGAAAGAAAATGCCTCATATTTGCAATTCACATTTGTCTCTGTTTAGTTTCCATAATCACATTTACTTCATTTTAACCTTTTCTTTAATAATCCCCCTGCATCTGACCCTCTGATTGTTTTGTGATTTGTCTGCCTATTCAGATAATATAGGTACTTGTCCTTTGTGCTCAGGTCTCCCTTACTCCTTGAATTGGCCCTAATGATTACGACACACAGTGCTTTTTTCCTTTTCTAATTCTCCAACCCACAGAAGCTCAGAGAAAATTACCATTAAATTATGTGATAACTGAGTCTTTTACCCCTGTTTTTGGTTTTTAATGTTTCTGTTGAGAATGTTTAGTAAAATTAAGTCTTGAATTTATGTGATAGGCAGAGGAAGTTACTTTTTTTTATTTCAGAAGGATTTTAAAAAATTTCTGCTGAGAGCAATTTAAAGGGCCAATAATTGTGGAAAGGGGAAGATAACTGCATGAAATTTTAAAATTTCAGCCTCTGTGCATTGAGCATTTATTCTGGTGCAGGTCTGTGCCAATTAAGCATGAACAGGAGTGGCTCAGGATATCTAGTCTTTGTTTGCCTTTTTTAATTTAAAAGAAAAGAAAGCCTCTGTAGAGTTATGTTGAGATTTGGGATTTGTTTTTAGAGCATAAAACCGTAAATGATCTGTGAATAACAACGAATGTTGCTTAGGAACAGAGGATCAGAGAAAGGAAGCTTAGTGGGGAAAAGGAAAAAGAATATATGTTTGGATTCAGTAGTAAAATATCCTGTAGTGACCAGTGGAAAGACAGCTTACATATGCATGTTTTATTGGCCTGAATTATGATTCTCTATTTTATTGAATGAGTGAATCATTGGGGACAGAAATTATGTGTAATTAAACTTTTTAACAGCGCATTTTTTTACATTGAACGTTGTTGGTAGTAATGTAAATGTTGTCAGACATAGCAATGGGTTTGTAAGCTAAAGAAAGTGAAAGCTTGTGAAAGGTCAAAATCCATGTTTAGGAATCCAGTATTAGATGTCCTCAGGATGAATGAAAAGCCATTAATATGTGTGAGTAAAAATGTAATATAGCAGTTAAAGAATGTGTATGGGGACATGACGAGGCTCTGGAGAGAATAAAATGGATGTGAGGTTGGACTGTCTGTGTTCAAGAACTCTAGTAGAATAAGAGAGTTGTATAATTTTTGTGTGTGTGAGGAAGATTTGCCCTGAGCTAACATCTGTGCCAGTCTTCCTCTGCTTTGTACATGGGATGCTTCCACAGCATGGCTGATGAGTGGAGTAGGTCCTCACCCAGGATCTGGGCCCACGAACCCCAGGCCGCTGAAATGGGGTGTGCAGTACTTTAACCACTCGGCCATAAGTCCAGCCCTGTATAATCTATTTATTATGTAAATATTTACTGAGAATCTACTATATCTTATACACTATTCCAGAATATGGAACATTAGTGATTCTTACTCTGGGCAAGAATAGTATCTTGGAGTAAAGCCAAACTCCTGTCACTAAGAGACCCTGAGAAACCATGACTTAGGGAACACAAACACTGACCCATCACATGATAGTTACAAGGTGAGTGGTCCAGGTCTGCCAGGCAACTCTGCTTCCAACGGCTATTCAGTGATGTTACTAGAACGTCATTGCACCATCAACCCCTGGAGCAGGGGTTGGCAAACATTTTCTGTGAAGGCCAAGAGGTAAATATTTTAGGCTTTGTGAGCTATATGGTTGCTGTCATAGCTGCACAGTTCTGCTGTTGTGGCCTTACAGCAGCTGTAGACAGTATGTCAATGAATGAGTGTGGCTGTATTCCAGTAAAAACTTTACGGACATAGAAATTTGAATTTTGTATAATGTTCATGTGTCATGAAGTATTATCATTCTTTTGATTGTTTTCATCCATTCAAAAATTTAAAACCTATTCTTTGCTTTTGGGTACGGGCCTGGATTTAGCCTGAGGGCCATAGTTTTCTGACCTCTGCCTAGGGCATTGCCAGCTGCGGAGAGCTAGGTGCTGCAAGTCTGGAATATAGCAGTGAGAAGAGCAGAGGGTTGTGGGAGACACATACACTTCCTTAAGACATTGGCCTTGTGACAACAAATATGATTTTTACTCCCATTTGATTGGTGAGAACTGAATTACTTGGCTTCACCTAGTGTCAAATGAGGCTGGACAGATCTGTTGTTCTGAGGCAGCCATATGCTTGGCCACAAGCTTAATACTGCTGAAGGAAGGGGACAGATTTTGATGGACAACTTTCAGTCTCTGCTTCAGATGGCTGACCCTTTCTGGTCTTAGATGCTTCCTATTAGATGCATGTGTCTGTGCACCCCAACCAGGGCTAAAGAATTCAGTCATAGACATCCACTTACTGTTTGGCTAAGTCAGGGTGACTGAGGCTACAACAGTTTTACTATACAGAGATGAGTTTGTATTTAGGGCACAGTGGTTAATAAGGAAAAGAGAAAGCAGGGAGATTAGTGAGGATTTATATGTGAAGGGTAATAAGAATCTAGACTCAGAAATACTTGTTTTAAGCCACAAGTTTGTCACTTTGTTCTTCCGGCACCTTACTGTGTAGTTCTGCTACATACGTAGACCTGATATGCTTCAGTTTGAGTCTTATCTTCCCCAATTACTGAACATTTGATTTTGGCAAATTACTTAACTCTTCTGTGGTTCAATTTCCTCATCTGTAAAATCGGGACAATAATAATACCAACAGCAAAGGGTTGTGATGTTTAAATGAATTAAGACAGAATTTAGAACAATGCCTGGCACATCTAAATGCTACTGTTTATCATATGGTAAATGTAACATAAGTGTTCATTTTATTACTATATATTATTACATATAAATAGATTATTACACTTATATGTTTACATATTTATATATATTTGTTATTTATATTTATATAGAGCCTCTCCTATTTTTCCATGTTCACCCTGAATCAGCTCTATGTATCATTCCTTCTGTATTCTGTTAACTGTTCGTAATATGTTTTATTTTTTCTTTCTGTTTTAGGTGGGAATATTGGCTTCAAAACTTCATTACAGGGAATGTCTGAAGAAGTTTCAGTCCAGTTTGAGAGAATTAATCTCTTCACAAGAGATGACCCATATTCCATTTTAGAAGAATTGTGGCAAGGTGATGAACAGACAAGGAGATATGAGGGAAACCAGAACAAACATTTAAGTCATGTCACCTTCATCAACAAGGAAACACTAACTAATGGGAGGGACTGTGAGTGTAAGGACCTTGGGAAAATAGTTCCTGTAAACACACACCTTGTTCCTTCAAGAAAAAGA
Source organism: Equus quagga (assembly GCF_021613505.1). Lineage (NCBI taxonomy): Eukaryota > Metazoa > Chordata > Mammalia > Perissodactyla > Equidae > Equus > Equus quagga. Next base: position 136,256,723 of record NC_060272.1, read on the forward strand.
CTCTGTAGCCATGACTCTTTTGGAAAGAGTTTGAAGCCTATTGTAAGCTCATGTAATTATAATGAAAACAATGCAACAGAAAATCTTGATGAGATTGTGGGATGTAGTAATATTTTCACTCATATGAATTCTCATACAGAAATGAATGCTTGTGAATGTAATCAATGTAAGAAACTTCTGAGTCATAAGCAAGTTCTCATTCAACATCAAAAAGTTCATACTGGGGAGAACCTCTGTTTATTTTCTGATTGTATAAAAATTTTCACCCAGAAGTCACACTTCTTTGCACTTCAAAGTATTTACACTGAAGAGAAACAGCTTGATTGCAGCAAATGTGAGACAGTCTTCACCCAGAACTCCCAACTTCCTGTACCTCAGAAGGTTTATACAGGAGAGAAACCCTATATATGCGCTAAATATGAGAAGGACTTTTCCCTCAGGTCAAACCGTGAGAAAACTCATACTGAGGAGAATCACTATAAATGCAATAAATATGGAAAAGTTTTTATCCAGAAGTCAGATCTGTTTAGCTACCAGGGAATTCATACTGGAGAAAAACCCTATGAATACAGTGAATGTGGGGAAAACATCTCACAGAATTCAAACCTCAATGTACATAAAAAAAAAATTCATACTGGAGAGAAGCATTTTGGATGTACTGAATGTGGAAAAGCCTTCACAAGGAAATCAACACTAATTATGCATCAGAAAATTCATACAGGAGAAAAACCCTATGTATGCACCGAATGTGGGAAAGCCTTTATCCGGAAGTCACATTTTATTACACATGAGAGAATTCATACTGGAGAGAAACCTTATGAATGCAGTGACTGTGGGAAGTGCTTTATAAAGAAGTCACAACTCCATGTGCATCAGCGAATTCACACAGGAGAGAATCCTTTCATATGTTCAGAATGTGGCAAGGTCTTCACTCACAAGACGAATCTCATTATACACCAGAAAATTCATACTGGAGAGAGACCCTATATATGTACTGAATGTGGGAAGGCCTTTACTGACAGGTCAAATCTCATTAAACACCAAAAAATCCATACTGGAGAGAAACCCTATAAATGCAGTGACTGTGGAAAATCATTCACCTGGAAGTCACGGCTGAGGATACATCAAAAATGTCATACTGGAGAGAGACATTATGAATGCAGTGAATGTGGGAAAGCATTCATTCAGAAGTCAACACTAAGTATGCACCAGAGAATTCATAGAGGAGAAAAGCCCTATGTTTGCACTGAATGTGGGAAGGCCTTCTTCCACAAGTCACATTTTATTACACATGAGAGAATTCATACTGGAGAGAAACCTTATGAATGCAGTGATTGTGGGAAATCCTTCACTAAGAAATCCCAGCTCCATGTACATCAGCAAATTCACACAGGAGAAAAACCCTACAGATGTGCTGAATGTGGAAAGGCTTTCACTGACAGATCAAATCTCTTTACACACCAGAAAATTCATACTGGAGAGAAACCCTATAAATGTAGTGACTGTGGAAAAGCCTTCACTCGGAAGTCAGGCCTCCATATACATCAGCAGTCTCATACTGGAGAAAGACATTATGAGTGCAGTGAATGTGGGAAAGCCTTTGCAAGAAAATCAACACTAATTATGCATCAGAGAATTCATACAGGGGAGAAACCCTACATTTGTACTGAATGTGGAAAGTCCTTCATCCAGAAATCACACTTAAATCGACATCGGAGAATTCATACTGGGGAGAAACCATATGAATGCAGTCACTGTGGGAAGGCCTTCATTAAGAAGTCACAACTCCATGAGCATCATCGAATTCACACAGGAGAGAAACCATATATATGTGCAGAATGTGGAAAGGCCTTCACCATCAGATCAAACCTTATAAAACACCAGAAAATTCATACTAAACAGAAACACTATAAATCCACTGACTTTAGGAAAGCTTTAAACTGGAAGCCACAACTCAGTATACATCAGAAATCTGATACTGGGGAAGCTGAGTGCCCAGTGCCATGATCATGGTATGGAGATACAAAGTTTTGAGAGGCTACAGCTTGACCAAGAAGCAGGAGGTAACCAAAGCCAACTTTCCTCTATCTAGTCAGAAGTATGAATACCTGGATCACACAGCCAATGTCCAGTTACACATATGGAGAGATACTTTGCAGAGAGTCTTTAAGCACCGTATGATGGCCGTGGTTGCTTACTTGACAGATACTAGGGTCGTCAAGCCCCTGAAAATAGTAGTAAATATGCAAGGAGATGCCTTGACAATCTTTCTGGCTTCATGTTTTGGATAAGCAGCTTTATAAATTTAGGCCTGTTGAGTTTTTCATGCCCTGGGTAGCAAAAATATTCACTATTGACCAAAGGAATTTCTTAATGAGTAGAGTGCTAAGAAAATTTTTTGTTGTCTAGGCACCCTATGGACACTGAAATCAAGGAAAAAGTATAGACAATTCAGGTCTATAATGAAGAGAAGCCAGAAGTTTTTGTGAAAATTGACATTAAAGACACAAAGAAAGGACTCTTTTTTTTCTTTTCTTTGGGAAGTCACTATTATTTATTGTTTATAGTATTTATTAGCATGTGGAAACTTGGATTAAAAAATTTTAAATTTACAGTTTCACTCAGATTGGCAAATCGGGTCTGCAGGCTTACCTCAACATTCACAGACATCTTTAGGTAACCAGTATGTTCTCTCTTTTATTAATTCTCTGCCATGGCAGCAAGTAACTTCCACCCAAGAGGTAGAAAGTGCTCCCAGCCTGTTTCCCAAAAATGATCGATGATGTAGGCAGTAGCCCCATGGACTAGTTGTCACCTTAGAACTGGCCCTGAGATCCTGGAACTTAGCTACAGATTACAAATCTAGATATCAGCACTGGAGTCTCGGCCTGGTCCACAGAAACCTAGCTGTTTACTGATTTCTCTTTGAAAAAGAGACAAGTTATGAAAATGGGTTTCAAAACCTAGAATTCTTTCCTTCCAATTTTGTTAATACATTCTCTTCATATTCATTACGTGGTAGGTTATTATGGGACACAGTTGTCTTGCATTTGAGCTTGTTTTCTTAGAAGACAGTTGCACATTTGGAAGAGTACCCCTCCCATGCACTCCCAGTCTGCAGATTAATCTTATTTAATTGTGTTCTCAAATCCTCTATATTCTTATGGACTATTCTGCCTTTTATTCTATCAGATCCTGAAAGAAGTGTGTTATAATCTTCCAGGATAATTGTGAATTTGTCTCCTTTAGATCTACCAATTTTTGCTTTATATATTTTGAGTCTTTGTTTTTACATACATTCAAATTTAAAATTTTTATACTCTTCCTGGTTAATTGAAACTTAAACATTATGAAATGTCCCTTTTTATATCTAGTGATGCTTTTTGTCTTAAAATTTACTGTGTCAGCTGTTAATACAATATGCATACTTTACTTACTAAAGGCTAATATAAATTAGTATTCACCCCACTTCCTGGACAAGCTGAGGAGTTACAGCATTGTCTGTTTGTTTACTTCTGGACGTGTATGGTATTGATGCCGTGCATTTGAATTCTGTGTGTAGTCAATGTGGCCATTGTTTCAGTCAATTTTTATTTAGATTAGTCCACACATTTATGCTTTTCATTACTTTTTTATTCCTTCTTGTCCTTTAGGTTTCCCTCTAGAATCATTTTCCTTCTGACTGAAGAACCTTTTAGTATTTCTTTTAGTATGTTTTTGCTAGTGACAAATTCTGGGTTTTTTTAATTTGTTGGAAAATGTCTTTATTTTGCCTTCATTTTTGAAGGATATTTTTTACTGAATATAGAATTCTAAGTTGGCAGTTGTTTTCTATTAGTATTTTGAATATATTTTGTTATGGTTTGTCTTCCATTGTTGTGTTGAAAAGTAAGCTTTCACTTTAATTCTCTTTGAAGGTAATGTGTTTTCCCCTCCCTTCTTTTCTCTCACTCCTTTAAAACTTATGCCTTTATCTTACGCTGGCAGCAGTTGCAGAATGATATGTGTAGGTGTGATTTTGTATGTATATAGCCTGTTTGGGGTTTGCAGTATTTTTTAAAAATCTATAGCGTAGTGGGGTTTTTTTTTTTTTCACATTTTGGGAAACTTCTAGCTATTATCTATTCAAATTATGGGTCTACTTCATTATCTTCCTCTGGTTCTAGAGAAAGCCCCATTATCTAGATCCCCTGGTGACCTTTTTCTATTGGTAGTTGTTTCTCTTGGGTTTTGGTGATGTCTTCCCATTTATCTGGTGATTTAAAATCAAGTAGCAGACACTATATATAAAAAAAATTGTAGAGATAATTAGATTGCCTGGATGATATCTTCCAGAGAGGATTTGCCTTTCCTTCTAACAGGTGACTAGGCCAGGAACACTGGCAATCCCTGATTACCAGTCCCTGTGAAGGTCTGTCTATATTTTTTCACTCTTATTCCTAGAGGATACCCTTAAGACTTAGGACTTTGGGAGACTTATCAGGCCCCTGCTCCTTGGAAAGACCTTAATTCTAGTACTTTTCTCTTTAGTCCCATAAATTTGTCAAAAACTGTCTTAAGCCTCTCTTGCCCAGTATTTGCTTTAAGAATTAACAAATACCTCTTCTTAGTAAATTGTTCCAAATTCCAGAGGTTAAGTCTCATGTCTAATCTTATTCCTGCAGTTTCTTACTTCCCTGGTAGTTCTTTAGTGCCATCCCAAAATTACATGTATTTAGTAGTTTCTTCCACGTTTTTTAGTTCTCAGGTGAGTGCTGGTCTATACCACCCACCCACTTTGCCATTAGCAGAAGTTTTCAAATCACTGAGATATTTAAGATATTTAATAATTCTTATTTAAGGAGTATGGAGTCCAGAAATATATACTTTTTAATTACCAAAACTCTCCAAACTGAAAAATGAAAATGCTTTGCAACAAGTTTATTCCCAGTTTTCGTTGCTAAAAGTTAAAGACATTTACTCTTTTGTTAAAGACTTTATAAACTTTGATACATAAAAGAAAATTACGTCTGGTGGTGTCAAATTTTATTATGGTAGCTGCCAGACTTTAACACCTGGAGGAGATTGACTTAGAGCCTCTCAAATTTCTTCTTTAATAGTATGTTTTTTCCTTTGGATAATAATAGAAAATTAAGTTAATGAAGACTAGTTTAAGGACCCAGGAGTTTGAAAGTAAGAATTTCAAAGATTAATTTAGTAGGATTACTGACGTAGTGATTCTCAACCTTTTTATTCTCAGGCACATTTTAAAAAATATAATTCTACATTATCAAGCCAAAAAAGAAAAAGACAAAAGAGACATTTTACCTTTTGTCAACACAGTATTAATCTCTAGGAGAAAGGCAGACTTTCTTTTGTGGGCCTCAATGTATCTTAAGGTGTACCTGGGAATTGATTGAGGAGTGGATGATGGAAAATTATGAGTGGTATGGAAGAGCTCAACCTTAATTATGTTGAACTCTATGGTCAGTATAGATTGGAGGCATGTGGGGTGTAGACTTTACTTGGGAAAGTGTTGTGAATTAGCTGTATCTTTTTATGACAGTGCTGTAATACAGTTCATTTGTACTTAGAGCAAAACTGTTTTAAAAGTTTTACAATCTAGAGCCAACGCCAATGGCCTAGTTGTTAGAGTTCAGCGTGCTCCACTCTGGCGGTCCAGGTTTCATTCCCAGCGCAGAATCACACCACTCGTCTGTCAGCCATGCTGTGGTGGCGGCTCACACAGAAGAAGTAGGACTTACAACTAGAATGTACAACTATGTACTGGGGCTTTGAGGGGAAGAGAGAGTTTTACAATCTAAATTTTTAAATAAAAAATACACTTTAAATTTTTCAAAAAGGAATTTCATTCTAAGAATTCAGTAAATAGAAGAAAACTTTCACTCAAACCAACATTTAATTATACATTAGATAATTCATAGGGGAGAGTAATTTCCTGTCTTAGTAAATGTAGGTAGGGTTTCATTCACAAATCGTGCTCTATTACATAGCCTAGAATTCATGCTGGAGAGAAATCTTATGAATACTATAACTGTAGAAAAACATCCACTGAAGTCAACTCCATGAACATCAGCAAATTCACACATGAGAGAAATAACAGGTCAAATCTTTTACTCCAGGAACTCATTTTGGAGATAAAAACCTGTAAAAGAAGTGACTGGAAACCCTTCACCTGGAAGTTACCGGGAACTTTCTGCTAGAAGGAGACAAAATAAATGCACTTGATGTGAGAATAGCTTCATTCAGAAATCAGTTTTCAGTATTCTTCAGTATTTATACATGAGTGAAATTGTGTATTTCCTGAAAGTGAGAAATTCTCACACAAGTCAGAACCAATTATAAATTACCCATGTTACAAAGAAGCCCTATGATTATTGTATATTGTATAGTGTATTTTGAATGTCAAAAACTCTGTGTCCATGAGTTACACCTTACTTGACAGATAAAAATTGAGAATAAGTCTTCTAAGAATACATCATTTTCTTAAAATGTCATAAAATTCACTCTGGGAGGGAACTGTAAGTTTGATACAGTGAAAAAGTCTTCCTGTAGAAGCAAATTCCACAAGAAATATAATTCATGTTGTTATTTGGTTTAATTGTATGCCCATGAGTCTAGAATCAGTGGGGACAAATAGACCAGTCCAACAATTACCTTTCTTTTAATTAAATATATATTTAAACATACACACGTGCATACACATAAAACTTTGTTCAGTCAGGCGCTGCAGAACAATGTTTTGGTCAGTGACTGACTGCATATACCAATGGTGGTCCTGTATAGCCTAGGTGTGTAGTAGGCTATACCATCTAGGTTTGTCTGAGTACACTCTACAATGTTTGCACAAGGACAGAATCACCAAATGACACATTTCTTGGAATGTATCCCCGTCATTCAGTAATGCATGAATGTATAAATGTGACTTTTATAATATATTTTACCTCTTGAATTTTGTACTTTCTCCATTCTCATAGCACCTCCAGCTAGAGCAACAGTCTGTCAACGGACAAGCAATGCTAATCAACTTCATATTTTTATTTTTACTCACAATCACGTACAGACACATTAATATGTTATCTGTGTTCACATATGACTATGTTTTTATGGTCTTAAAATGAGATTATATACACTTTTTTTGCATCTTTTGTGCTCAACAATAACTAGGTGAAAAAGAGTCCATGGTGTAGATGTGCCATAATTTGTTCAAACACTTTGCCATTGTTCATTCACATTTTCTCAGTAGGAAAAATGGTCTGATAACCATCCTCAAGAGGTGGCATAACGTGATGGGTTAGTGGACAGACATGAGTTTCTTTTACCTACTAGAGCCTTTTTTTTTTTGCCCCTGTAATGTAATTCTGGCAGTGAGATTCATGGATTGAGTTGTATTTTTTTATTTTCATGGAAGTTGCCAGATTTCTTTGAAATGGGACTGTAGTGTTTCATCTTTCCAGCATTAGTGTATAAGTGTACCCCTGCCTCTCTACTAAAAGTAGCTGTTACTCTTTAACCTTGAGAAGTTTTATGATCTCAAACTGATAACTAATTTTATTTTAATTTACCTGTTAACTTACCTCTTTAAATGTTTCTTGGACATTTGATTTGCTGTTCTGTAGGTTGCGTTTATAAACCATTTATTCATACATTTTTCTTTTTGGATTGCTTGTCTTGTCAATTTTTAACAGCTTTAATATGTTAAAGGTAGTAACTCCTTTGAAAAAAAAACCAACCATTGCTTATTTGTTGACTTTGTATATGCTATTTTTCCGTTTGCATAATTTTATTTTTTACATGTTTAAATATGTCAGTCTATTCTTGTACAGTTTCTGAATTTCTAGTCTTATTTAAGCTTCACATATTATAAGATTTTTAAGTGGGTTTTTTTTTTAGTATATTTTGTAAATATTTTGGGAAATTGATTCATTTTTTTCTTGGACGTGGATAGCCACTTTCACAGTTGTAGATACTGTTGGTATGCGAGCACTTCCAGTACTCCTCTCTCACTACTTACTCACTTCATTAGCGTCTTTTGAAGCTGCTAGTGGTCAAGTGACCTGACTCAGGTCAAGAGAAGCAAAACACTGGTAAATGTGTTCTGACAAAACCTTTGCTTTCCTAAGAAAAAGGACAGACTTAGCTGCTGCCGTCAATTTACCCTTCCTCCTGCCTTGTACATGATGTCTGGGGCAGTGACAACCTCTCAACCACAGGGGAAAAGTCAAAAGAATCAGAGACACTGGTCCTGACAGTATTTAGTCAACACTAGCAGCAGGTTAACTCCAGACTTCTGCTATGTCATAAAAATAAACGTGTTTTGCATAAGCCATTCTATTCTAGGTTTCTATTGCACCTGAAAGTATGCCTACTTTTATTCAGGCATCAATATTTATAAAGTAATCCATCTTTTCTCTATTAAAATAAGTAGAAAAGACTTTTTTAAACCCCTGTAAACTAGACACTACACACAAACCTAAGTAAGGTAGAGAGAGAATAAAATTACACATTTGTAATAAGTAAAAAGAACCACAGATACGAGATCAATTAATAGGATCAGAAGAGATCATTACCTAGAGTAAATGAATGATTTTCCAGCAAGATATAATTGATCAAAATTTAAAATGATGAAAAACTGAAAAAAGTCGATAACCATAAAAGATGCTGTAAATGTTACAGAGCAACCATTTAAAATGTACCAGGACCATAGGAAAAGATTCCTTAGATAGGACACATAAATAATGAAGTATAAAATTTAAAAATGATAAATTTAACTTCTCAAAATTAAAAACTCATTCTTTGAAAGGCATTGTTAAAAAAATGAAAAGCGAAGACAGAATGTGGGAGAATATTTCCAATAGATATCTCACAAAAGATTCGTATTCTGAAAATATAAAGAAATTTACAACCCAATTGTAAGAAGGCGAATAACCCAATAAAAAATGGCGACAAATTCAAACAGACATCATGAAAGAAGATATGAAATGGCGACTAAGGACAAGAAAGGATTTTCAACATTGGGCCATCAGGGAACTACAAATTAAAATAATAATGAGACACATCTATACCCTCATTAAAATGACTGTAATTTAAATGATTGACAGCACCCAGTGTTGGAAGCTGTGGAGCAACTAGAACTCATACATGGTGAGTAGGAATATAAAATGACACAAGCACTTTGGAAAATAGTTTGGCAAACTTTTAAACAGTTAAACACACAGCTGCCATACAACCCAGTCATTCCACTTCCATTTTTAATCTAAGAGAAATGAAAACATGTCCATACAAAGACTTGTACATGAATGTTGATAGCAGCTTTATTCATAATAGCCTCAAACTGGAAGCAGTTCGCATGTCTGTCATCAAGTGAATAGATTACCAAAATGTGGTATATCCATAAATGAATACTACAGTACTATTCAGCAATAAAAGGAATGGACTAGTGACACGTTACAACATAGATGAATTTCAGTCATTTTAAGTACAAGAAACAAGACGAAAGTATGACATACTGAATGAATGCATTTATATGAAATTCTAGAAATGCGAACTAATAAATAGTGAAATGAAAAAAATCAGATCAGTGGTTACCTGGGGCTAAGGGCAGAGGGAGGGATGGCCCCAAAGGGGTACAAGAAATCTTGAGGATGGTGTTGTGTTGATTTTTTATTGTGTTGTATTTTTGTTGTGTTGATTTCACAGATGTGCACAATTATCAAAATGCATTGAACACAATGGATGCAGTTAATTGTATGTAAATTCTATCAATAAAGCTGATTGTAAAAAATAACATGAAAAGATGGATTCACATTTGATTTTAGTTCATGTCTAGTTCAAATTATTCCAAGTCCTACAGAAAGAGTATTTCCCAATACATTTTGTTATTTCTTCACATTGGTCCATTGAAATTTTAAAATATGCCATCACTATAAGACCATCATGGTGGTCTAGTGGTGAAGACTCGGTGGTCTCACCACAGTGGTCCAGGTTCATTTCCCACTCAGGGAACCACACCACCCATCAGTCAGTTGGCATACTGTAGCAGCTCCCTATTGCTGTGATGCTGAAAGCTGTGCCACTGGTATTTCAAATACCAGCAGAGTCACTCATGATGGACAGATTTCAGTCAAGCTTCCAGACTATGACAAACTAGGAAGAAGGACCTGGCCACCCACTTCTGTTAAAATTGGCCGTGAAAACCCAATGAATAGCAGTGGAGCACTGTCTGATATAGCGCCAGGTGAGGGGATGGCGCAGAAAGTCCTGTGGGGTTCACCCTGCTGTCCACAGGGTCACTATGAGTCGGAATTGACTGAAGGGCACTAACAACAACAAATAAGACCATGGTAGTAAATACAATAGAAAAATAAGGAATTATTGACTTGTGTCACGTAGGACCACAGATGCAAAAATCCTAAACATTTTAGCACATATAATCTTGCAGTATATAAAATTAAAATTAGTAATGATTTTAATTTTAAAATACAAGAGTGATGGAATGTCAAGAAACTAGAATAACTACTTTAAAAAAGAAAAGCAATATGTTTATATCAATATTTACTGAAAAGTGTTTGATTAATTCAGGATTCTTTACTAACAAAATACCCATGGTCGAAAACTACTTAAATATAATTATTTCTCTAATAGCAACAACAAATATTTTAAATGGAAATAAATAGAGGAATCAAAATCAGTAGTTAGGATTTTCCACTGGTACCATTATTATTTAACAGTATTAGAAAATATGGCATATGAAATAAGATGAGAAAATGTAAGTATTGATATAAACATTGGAAACAAAGTGTTAAGAATAGATTTCAGTGTCAGGAGGGTTTAAAACAACAGACATGTCATTTAATTCTGTGAGAAAATACAGTTCATCTTTTGCCAAATTTTTTCTGAGTCTGATATCTGAAAAAGGTAACAATGTATACATATTTTAATATGAATGTGGTAGAGTTTTTTGTGTTTAGAAGCCATTTTTTAATTCCTTTTACAGTGAACTGCCTCCCCATTTCCTTTGCCCATTGTTTTATTGTTTCTTTGTTGATTTCATATATTTAGGAAATGATCCCTTTATCATATACCTTGCACATGTTTCTTACCAATCTGTCATTTCTCTATTGATTTTGCTTGTGATATATTCAGCTATGCGTTTTTTCTTTTAAATGTTTATTTTGACATAATTTCAGACTTAAAGAAAATTTGGAAGAACATCACCAAATTCCCGTATATTCTTTACTCAGATTCCCCAAATGTTAACTTTTAACTACATTTATTTCAACTCTCTACCCATTAGTATATGCATACATGCATGCACACACACCTCACTGTTTTGGGAACATTTAAGAATTAATCGCAGACGTAATTCTTTATCTCCAATTTTTCCATTTGTGTTTCCTAAGAACATAGGAAATTCTCCTAAATAACCACAGTACAATTACCGAAACAGCAATTAATATTGATTCAGTGCTATTACCTAATCCACAGACCTTCCTCACATTTTGCCACTTGTTCAGATAACGTACTTTATAAATCCAAGATCATGTATTACACTCAGTTATCATGTCTTTAGTGTCCTTTAATCCACAACAGCTCCTCAGTCTTTTTATGTCCCTCGCGACGTTTTTCACAAAGAGTATAGAGCAGTTATTTTGTAGAATGCCTCTCAAATTGTTTTTATCTGATGTTTCCTCATGATTAGATTCAGGTAATTTTCTTTCAAGAATACCATAGAAATGATTCTGTATTCTAAGTTCATCATATTAAGATGCATGAGATACTGATTTACTTCATTACTGGCTATATATTAGCGTTGATCACTCGTTAAGGGTGGTGTCTGCCAGGTTGTCCCCTGTAAAGTTTCTGTTTTCCTCTAATATTATAAGTTCCTTGGGGTGGAGATTTTTTGGGACTGTGTAAATATCCTTTAACTCCTCAAAGATTCATCCACTACGCTTAGCATTTACTGATGCTTCTTGCCTGAATCAATTATTATTCTGATGGCTGCAAAATGATAACTTTCTAATTCCATATTTCTCATAATATATTAGAGGATTTCCTATTTTTTAAAATTCATATTTTATTTTTCCAGCTTTATTGAGACATAACTGACATATAACATTGCATAAGTTTAAGGTGGACAATGTGATGATTTGATACACATATATATTGTGAAATGATTACTACAATAAGGTTAATTACATCTATTATCTCACATAATGACCTGTTTTTGTGGTGAGAACATTTAAGAGCTACTCTCTTATCAACTTTCAAGTATATAATATGGTATTGTTAACTATAGTCTCCATGCTGTACATTAGATCCCCAGAACTTATTCTTACAAGTGGAAGTGGATACTCTTTGACCAAATCTCCCCATTTCCCTGCCCCAACCCCTGGCAACCACCGCTGTGCTCTCTGTTTCTATGAGTTCAGCTTTATTAGATTCCACATATAAATGAGATCATACAGCATTTGTCTTTCTCTGCCTGGCTTATTTCACTTAGGATAATGCTCTAAAGTTCCATCTATGTTGCCACAAATGGCAGGATTTCCCTCTTTTTTATTTGTGAATAATATTCCAGTGTGTGTGTGTGTGTGTGTGTGTGTGATGTTTTCTCTATCATTGATCTATTGATGAACACTTAGATTGTTTCCCTGTCTTAGTTATTGTGAAAATGCTGCAATGAACATGCGAGTGCCGATATCTCTTTGAGATACTGATTGCATTTACTTTGGATATACACCCAAAAGTGAAATTGTTGGGTTGTATAATAGTTGTATTTTTAATTTTTTGAGGAAGCTCCAAACTGTTTTCCATAGTTGCTGTACCAATTTACATTCCCACAAACAGTGCATGAGGGTTTCCTTTTCTCCATATCCTTGCCAACACTTATCTCCTGTTTTTTTTTTTTTTTTTATAATAGCCATTCTAACAGGTGGGAGATGATATCTTGTGGTATCAGTTTGCATTTCCCTGATGATAAGTGATGTTGATCATCTTTTCATGTAATTATTGTCCATTTGTATGTCTTCTTTGGACAAATATCTTTCAGAACCTCTGTCCATTTTTTAATATAATTGTTTTTCTGCTACTGAAATGTATGCCTTCTTTATGTAATTTGGCTATTAATTCCTTATTGGGTATATGACTAGCAAATATTTTCTCCCATTCTGTAGGTTGCCTTTTCATTTTGTTGATTGTTTCTTTTTCTGTGCAGAAGCTTTTTAGTTTGATGTAGTCCCACTTGTTGAGTTTTGCTTTTGTTGCTTGTGCTTTTGGTGTCATATTAAAAAAATCATTGTCAAGAGCTGTGGCAAGGGGCTTCTTCTCTCTCTTATCTTCTATGAATTCTATGGTGTCAGGTTTTATGTTTAGTCTTTAGTCCATTTTGAGTTAATTCTTGTGAATGGCTTGAGGGAGTGGTCCAACTTTATTTTTCAGTATGTGGTTATCCAGTTTTCCCAACACCATTTGCTGAAGACTATCCTTTGCCCAGTAAATATTATTGACTCCTTTATCAAATATTATTTTACCGAATACGCATGGGTATTTATTTCCAAGCTCTCAATTCTGTTCCATTGATCTATGTGTCTGTTTTGATGTCAATGTCATAATGTTATGATTACTATAGCTTTGTAATATAGTTTGAAATCAGGGAGCATGCTGCCTCCAGCTTTGTTCTTTCTCAAGATTGCTTTGGCTATTCAGGATCTTTTATGGTTCCTTCACAAAAGGGGAAAAGGTTGAAAGAGAAAAAGCCTTCAACCTTTCACCATCGAGTAAGATGTTAGCTGTGTGCTTGTCATATATGGCCTTGATTTTGCTGACATACATTCCTTCTATACCCAATTTGTTGAGACTCTATCATGAAAGGATGTTAAATTTTTCAAATGCTTTTTCTGCATCTATTGAGAGGATTATATGGTTTTTATCTTTTGTTCTACTAATGTAGTGTATTACATTTATTGATTCTCATATGATGAACCATCCTTGCATCCCAGGGATAAATCCCACTTGATCATGGTGCATGATCCTTTCAATGTGTTGTTAAATTCAGTTTGCTAATATTTTTATAAGAATTTTTTCATCTATATTCATCAGGGACATTGGTCTTTAGTTTTCTCGTCATGTCTTTATAAGACTTTTGTGTTAGGGTAATGTTGGCCTCATAAAATGACTTTGAGGGTGTTCTCTTCCTATTCTATTTTTTGGATGACTTTGAGAAGGATTGGCATTAATTCTTCCTTAAATGTTTGTTGTGATTCACTAGTGAAACCATCTGGTCCTTGGCTTTTCTTTGTTAGGAGGTTTTTGATTACTGCTTCAATCTCCTTAATAACAAACTGCATTAGTTTGTTCAGATTTTCTATTTCTTGATGATTCAGTCTTGATAAATTGTATGATTCTAGAAATTTTCCATGTCTTCTAGGTTATTCGATTTGTTGATGTATAATTGTTATAGTAACCACTTATAATCCTGTGTATTTCTTTGGTGTCAGTTGTAATGTCTCCTCTTTCATTTCTGATATTATTTACCTAGTCTTCTCTCTTTTTTCTTTGTTAGTCTAGCTAAAAATCTGTCAACTTTAGGCATCTTTTCAAAAACCAGCTCACAGTTTTGTTGATCTTTTCTTTTGGTTTTCTGGTCTGTATTTCATTTATTTCTGCTCTGATCTTTGTTATTTCCTTCCTTCTGCTAACTTTGGTTTTTGTTATTTCTTTTTCCATTTCCTTGAGGTGTAAAGTTAGGTCATTTATTTGAGATCTTTTTTTCTTTTCCCCAAAGCCCAAGTGCATAGTTGCATATCCTACTTGTAGGTCATTCCAGCTCTTCTACATGGGATGCCGCCACAGCATGGTTTGATGAGCGGTGTGTAGGTTCACACTCAGGATTCAAACCAGTGACTCCTGGGCTGCCAAAGCGGAGTGCGTGAACTTAACCACTCAGCCACGGGGCTGGCCCCCCTTTTTTTCTTAATGTTGGTGTTTCTTGCTATAAACTTTCCTCTTAGAACTGCCTTTGCTTCATCCTATTTTGGTATGTTGTGGTTTTGTTTTTGTTTGTTTGAAGATATTTTCTGTTTCCCTTTTGATTTCTTCTTTGGCCCATTGATTGTCCAAGATTGTGTTGTTTAATTTCCACATATTTGTGAATTTTTCAGATTTTCTCCTGTTATTAACTTCTAGTTTCATACCATTGTGGTCAGAAATGATACATGATATGATTTCAGACTTCTTCATTGCTAAGACTTGTTTTGGGACCTAACGTTTCATCTGTACTGGAGAATGTGCTTTGCGTGCTTGAGTAGGGTGTGTGTTCTGGTTCTGTTATATGGAATGTTCTGTATATGTGTGTCAGGTCCGTTTGGTCTAAAGTATAGTTCAGGTCCACTCTTTCCACTTACTGGATGATCTATCCATTGTTGAAAGTGGGGTATTAAAGTCCCCTACTTTTATTATATTGTCTCTTTCTCCCTTCAGATCAGTTAGTATTTGCTTAATATGTTTAGGTGTGCTGATGTTGGGAGCATATATATTTACAATTGTTATATCTTCTTGATGAATTGACCCCTTTATCATTATATAATGACCTAACAGCCATTCGTGATAAAAAATATTTAAACAATTTAGGAATAGATGGGAACTTCCTCAACTTGATAAAGAACATTTACAAAGAAACTTACATCTGATGTGGTGAAAAATTGAATCTTTTCCCCTGAAAATTAAGAATAAAACAATGATGTCTACTCTCACTACTTGTATTCAACATTGTACTGGAGGTTCTAATCAGTGCAATCAGACAGGAAAATAATAAAAGATATCTTGATTATAAAGAGGTAAAAGATTATATTCTGTATCTAGGAAATCCTAAGGAACATACACATACACTACTGAGATAAAAAATGAGTTCAGCAAGGTTACAGGATACATCAACATAAAAAAATCAATTGTATTTCTTTATAATACCAATAACCATCCATAAAAGTAAGAAAATAACCTCCAGGGGAAGGCTTGGATGGTAATTGTTACCTTTGGTCAATTTCAGCTCTTAGCACAGCAGCAGGTACTCCTCCTCTATCCCCACCTGGCAGCTGTGCATATTTTTCTACAGCAACTTGCACACAGCTTGTGAGAGCCAGGGTGGGCAAAAAAGACCCTGTCCTCCAAATGTTGGGAATCAGTGCTCTGATTGTTGATTGCTGCTTCTGATCACAGAGGTGCAAAGAGTAGGCAGGCATTGCTGCACCTCTCCTCGTTTGCAAGTCCCACCCCCTCTGGCTGAAATAACTTCCAAAGGATTTAAAGGGCTGGCACCCTTTTCATACCCCCTCTCCATTTTTCTTTTTCCCCTTTTGGGAGATAAGCACTAAAGACTAAGATTTTCAAAAGCAACTGCATTAACAGGAAAATTTAGAAGACATAATGCATGCCCAGGGAAAGGTACAGGCTCAAAAAAGACCTCAAAAGGCCTTAAGTTTACACCTCAAGCTGATCCTTGACACAGAGACAACATATAACAATAATAATAATAAACAATAACAAAAAACAGCAAACCTTTGGGAAGGGGGAGAGTCTTATCTCCAGAGTTACATATTATTTGATTCAAATGTGGAATTTTGAACAAAAAAAAATGAAAGGCATACAAAGAAACAGATCCTTGAAAAAGACCTAATGGCAAATCTACTAAACAAAGACTTCAAAAACCATCTGAAAGATGCTCAGAGAACTAAAGGAAGATATGGAGAAAGTCAAGAAAATGACATATGAACAAATGGAAATATCAATAAAGTTCCACAACTAGAAGGACCCACAAGTAAAATATACAACTATGTACTGGGGGGATTTTGGGGGGGAAAAGCAGGGAAAAAAAAGATTGGCAACAGTTGTTAGCTCAGGTGACAATCTTTAAAAAAAGAAAGAAAGAAAGAAGGAAATATCAATGAAGAGATAGGGAACCTAAAAGAAATTCTAGAGCCAAAAAGTACAATAACTGACATGGAAAATTCACTAGAGGGATTCAAAGGCAGATTTGAGTAGGCAGAAAAAAGAATCAGCAAACTTGAAGATAGGACAATGGAAATGATCATGTCTGAGGAACACAAAGAAAAAAGATTGAGGGGCTGGCCCCATGCCCAAGTGGTTAAGTTTGTGCACTCCGTTTTGGTGGCCCAGGGTTTCGCCAGTTTGGATCCTGGGTACAGCCATGGCACTGTTCATCACGTCACGCTGAGGTGGTCTCTCACATGCCACAACAAGAAGGACCCACAACTAAACATATACAACTATGTACTGGGGGCTTTGGGGAGAAAAAGGAAAAATAAAATCTTTAAAGAAAAAAGATCGAAAAAATGTTAACAGAGCCTAAGGGGCCTGTGGGATATTATAAAGTGAAGTAACATACTCATTGTGGGAGTCCCAGAAGGAGAAGAGAGAGAAAGGAGTAGAGAGAATATTTGAATAAATAATGGCTGAAAACTTCCCAAACTTGATGAAAGACATTAATATGAAATGAGGGAATAAAGAGCTATAAATCATATAGAAAACAAGCAGCAAAGTGACAGAAATGTCTCTCCTTGTCAGTAATTAGTTTAAGCGTAAATGATTAAACTTTTCTATCAAAAGACAGAGATTGGCAGAATGGATAAAAACACATGATCCAACTATATGCTGTCTACAAGAGGATCACTTGAGATCCAAAGACACAAATAGATTACTTGAATCAATTGCTCCTAAGATGGTTTCCAAATGGTGATTTTCTATTACCATCATTCTTTCTATCTTTGTTGGTTGTCATTCTACTATAACAATGAACTTTCCCTTTCTGCCTATCTATCTATCTTTCTATTTATTTTTATCAATATAGATCCATGGATTCCTATTATATTCAATGTCTGTAATCTATTACTATCATTATTTTGACGCTAAAATTTTCCTAATTTTCTTTTGCCAGTTTGAACCATTTCAAACTGGTTTCTCTGTCCTTTTTACTTGTCTTTATCATACTTTGAGCATTTATACTTTTTGGCACACATAAAACATCCAGACTTATTTTGTACTTTCTGTGCCACAGCCCTGGGAATATAGTTCCCTTGCCCCCCAATCATACTACTACCTGCTCCCACAGCTTGGTGGCTCTTGCAGTCTCTGGATCCATCATGTCCTCCTCAGGCCTGGTGGATCCTCAACCCTTGACCCTCAGTCTCATTGGCTACTGGCTCCACCACTGACTCTTTGGTCCCAGTGCCTCCTAGGCTGTGGTCATGGCCTTGCAGTTCCTGTGAGGGAACCATATCAGTTTCCCATTGCCACTATAACAAATTACCACAAACTTAGTGATTTAAAACAACAGAAATTTATTGTCTTCCAGTTCTAGGGGTCTAAAGTCAGGGTATTAGAATCTTCAGGGAAGAATCCATTTTCTTGCCTTTTTCAGTTTTTGGAGGTCACCTGCATTACTTAGCTAGTAGTCCTTTCCTTGTATCGCTCCAGCCTCCTGCTTCACTCCAACTTCTTGCTTCTGTCATCACATCACTTGTGTAGCCAAATCTCATTCTTCCTTCCTTTTATAAGGATACTTGTGATTACATTTAGGGCCCACTTGGAAAATTAAGGATAATCTTCCCATCTCTTTTGTCATATAAGGTCACATTCACAGATTCTGGGGATTAGGATGCGGAGATCTTTGGAGGCATTATTTAGTCTACTACAAGATCTTGAGGGAAATATGGAAAAGAATAGAAATGAAAAGGAAAGAAAGGAATGAGGAAGAAAATGAGTTTTTATAAACATTTAAGTATGGAGGTTTTCAAACACAGGGTAAAATAGAAGAGTACATTCCTAAGTACTCCCCATCTAAATCAGTGGTTCTCAATAGCACAATTTTTCTCTCAGGGAGCATTTGGTAATCTGGAGACATTTTTGGTTGTTACAACTGAGCGGGTAGGGTGGGGTGTTACTGGCATCTAGTGGGTAGAGATCAGGGATGCTGCTAAATATTCTACAATGCATAGATAGGATTGCCCCCTACAGCAAAGAATTGTCTTGCCCAAAATGTCAATAGTGCCAAGGTTAAGAAACTCTGACCTAGATCAACAGTTGTTAAAAATTTGCCATTTATTTATTATCCTCCAAATTCTATACATAGCTTTTCTTTTGGAGAGGGGCTAATATCACACTTCATCCCTAAACAGAAATAAGAAAATTTCCCTACAAACTTCAATACCATTACTTCACCCAAGATAATTAACAATAATTTCCCAATATCATGTAATATCTGGTCTGTATTTGAATTTCCCCTTAAATGTCTCCAGAATGATATTTATAGTTATTTGCTGTTGTTCAAACAAGAATCTAACCTAGGCATATACATTATCTTTATTTGTTACATCTCTTCAGTCTCATTTAATCTAAAATACTGCCCTCCCCCAATAATGTGTGCTTGATTAGTTTCAAGTGACACTTATTTTTAAAAAAGAATGCTCTATAGGGGATGCTGTGAACTTTATCTTGCATCACAAAATTCAAAGAGTGACTGTTCATATCACCAATATTGATGCTAAAATTGATTATCAGGCTCAGGTGGAGTTATCACATGATTTCTTCATTGTAAAAGTGCATTTTTCCATTTTTGACCAAGAAATAAAATATCCAGGCCTCCATCAAACTTTCTTGTAATGATATTGCTTTCATCAGTTATTTCATTAGTAGTTATAAAGCAGTGAATTTGTAATTCCATCATTGTTTCTAGTTAGAATTCATCTAGCAAGAAGAGCTGTCATTCATCAATTGGATCTCTTCAATTACTCTCTAAAACAGTTATTAATAGGTAAAATAAAAGCTTGATAATTCCCCTTAAAATTTCTGGAATAATTTTAGATTCACAAGGAAGTTGCAAAGATAGTAAAGAGTATTCCTTTCACCCAGTTCCCTGTAATGTTAACATCTTACATAACTATGGTACGTTTGTCAAAAACTGAAATTAACATTGGTGCAATATTGTTAGGTAAACTATAGATTTTTAGATTTTACCACTTTTTCCACTAATGTCCTTTTTCCTGTCCCAGGATCCTATCCAGGACACCACATTGCATTTAGTCATCACATTTCCTTAGTCTCCTCTGATCTGTAACAGTTTTCCAGTTTTTCCCGGTTTCTCATGACTTTGAGACTCCTTTTTGAAGAGTATTAATGAAGCATTTTGTAGAATGTCCCTCAATTTGGGTTTGTGTGATGTTTTATTATGATTAGACTGGAATTATGGGCTTGGGGGAAGAATTCCACAGAGGTGTATTCCCCTTTTCATCACATGTGAGGGATACGTGATAACATGACATCACTGGTGATGTTGACCTTGATCGTTTGGTTAAGGTGGTATGCCAGGTTTCTCTACTGTAAAATCACTATTTTTCCCTTTCCATACTTTCTTCTTTGGAAGTGAGTCATTAAGTCCAATCTAGACATAAGGAGAGGGAAATTAAGTTCCATCTCCTGGAGAGAGGAATATCCACCTATTATTTGGAATTCTTTTCTAAGGAAAATTTGTCCCTTCTCACACATTGAACTCAAATAACCATCTTATTGTGCGTTATATTTGCAATTAGGCTTAGGGCTAGGTTTAGGGTTAGAGTTAGGTTTGTGGTTGAAGTTAAGGTTATGGTTGTTATTAAGGTTAGGTCAGGTCTAAAGCTAGGGTTAAGAGTAATCTTAGGGCTATTGCGAGTGCCAGGACTAGGGCTAGAGCTGCAGCTAGATGCAGGGTTGGGGCTATATTTAGGGCTGGGCTATGTCAACTTTTGACGTTCAGGGTCAGGATCCGAGAGTGGGTCCTATTTCAAATTATAGTTCCTATATCCAGGTCAGGTCTAAATTCAGGTCCAAGATCCTGGGTCCAAAGAATAGTTTTAAGTTAAGGTCAAAAACCAGAGGTATGTCTAAAATGATATGATCATATGATTTTTCTCTTTTAGCCTGTTGATATGATGGATTTCATGAATTTATTTTTGTATGTCAAAACAGCCTTGCATGTATGGGACAAATTCCACTTGGTCACACTCTATATTTCTTTTTATACTTTGTTGGATTAGATTTGCTAATTTTTTTTGAGAAATTTTCATCTGTGTTCATGAGAGATATTAGTCTTTAGCTTGCCTTTCTTGTAATGTCTTTGTCTGGTTTCAGTAGTAGGGTAATGCTGGCTTCATAAAATCAGTTAGGAAGTATCCCCTCTGCTTCTATCTCCTGAAAAGGATTAAGAGAATTGGTGTGATTTCTTCCTTAAATGTTTGGTAGAATATACCAGTGAACCCATCTGGTGTGGTGCTTTGTTAATGTTATTAATTATTGATTCGATTTCTTTAGTAGATATAGGCCTAATCAGATTGTCTATTTCTTCTTGAGTGAGTTTTGGCAGATTGTGTCTTTGAAGAAATTGGTACATTTCATCTAGGTTATCAAATTTGTGGGCATAGAATTGTTCATAGTATTCTCTTATTATCCTTTTAATGTCCAGATCTGTAGTGATGTACCCTCTTTCATATCTGATATTAGTAATTTGTGTTATTTCTCCTTTCTGTTAGTCTGGCTAGAGTCTCATCAATTTTATTGATCTTTTCAAAACAGCAGCTTTTGGTTTTATTGATTTTATCTATTTACTTTGTTTTCAATTTAATTGATTGCTACTCTAACTCTTATTATTTTCCTTCTGCTTACTTTGGATTTCATTTACTCTTCTTTTTCTAGTTCTCACATTGTTAAATTATTGATTTTAGATCTTTCTCCTGATATGTTCATTTAGTGCTATAAATTCCTTCTAAGCCCTGCTTTCACTGCATCTCACACATTTTGATAAGTTGTGTTTCCATTTTCATTTAGTTAACCATATTTTAGAATTTTTCTTGAGATTTCTTCTTCTATCCATGTGTTATTTAGAAGTGAGCTGTTTAATCTCCATGTATTTTGAGGTTTTCCAGTTATGTTTCTGTTATCGATTTCTAGATTAACCCGTCCTGTTCTTAGAGCAGATACTGTATGATTTCCATTTTTTAAAAATTTGTCAAAGTATTTTCTATGGCCCAGAATGTGAACTATCTTAGTGAATGTTCCATGTGAACTCAAGAAGAATATGTATTCTGCTCTTGTTGGATGAAGAAGTCTGTGGATGTCAACTATATCCAGTTGATTGATGATGTTGTTGAGCTCAGCAATGCCCTTACTGATTTTATGCCTGGTAGATCGATCCATTTCTGTAAAAGGGGTGTGGAAGTCTCTAACTATCATAATGGATTAATCTATTTGTCCTTGCAGTTCTATCAGTTTCTGCCTCACATACTTTGACTCTCTGTCATTAGGCACACACACATTAAAGATTATTATGTCTTTTTGCATAATTGACTCCTTTATCATTGTGTAATAATCTTCTTTATCCTGTTAACTTTCCTTACTCTGTCTGAAATTCATATAGGTCTTCCTGCTATCTCTTCTAAAATTATTTTACTGAGGTCATATTGGCTTATAACATTGTGTAAATTTCAGGTGTACATTATATTTCAGTTTATATATAGACTGCATTGTGTTCACCAATAGTCTAGTTTTTATCCATCACCATACATATGTGTCCCTTTATCCCTTTCACCCTCCCCCCACCCCCTTCTCCTCTGGTAACCTCTAATCTGTTCTCCTTATCTTTGTGTTTATCTTCCACATATGAGTGAAATCATATGGTATTTGTCTTTCTCTGTCTGACTTATTTCACTTAGCATAATACCCTCAAGGTCCATCCATGTTGTCACAAATGACACAATTTTGTCTTCTTTTCAGCTGATTAGTATTCCATTGTATATATATATATACACACCACATTTTCTTTATCCATTCATCCATTGATGCACACTGGAGTTGCTTCCACATCTTGGCTATTGTGAATAATGCTGCAATGAACAATGGGATTCATAAATCTCTTTCAAATCATGTTCTTTGGATAAATACCCAGTAGTGTGATAGCTGGATCATATGGTATTTATATTTTTAATTTTTTGAGAAATCTCCTTACTGTTTTCCATAGTGGCTGCATCAGTTTGCATTCCCACCAGCAGTGTATGAGGGTTTCCCACATCTTCTCCAACAATTATTTCTTGTCCTGTTAACTATAGCCATTCTGATGGGTGTGAGGTGATACCTCATTGTAGTTTTGATTTACATTTCCCTAATAATAAGTGATGTTGAACATCTTTTTATGTGCCTGTTGACCATCTGTATATTTTGCTTAGTGTTAGTGTGGTATATTTTTCTCCATCCATTTACTTTTAATCTATATGTATCTTTATATTTAAGTAGGTTTCTTGTAGACAACATCAGTTGATGGGCACTTGGATTGTTTCTGTGTCCTGGGTTATAGTGAATAGGGCTGCAATGGACATAGAGGTGCATATGTTACTTTGGATTGTTGATTTCAAGTTGTTTGGGTAAATACTCAGTAGTGGGATAGCCGGGCCATATGGTATTTCTACTTTTAGTTTTTTGAGGAACCTCCATACTGTTTTCCACAGTGGCTGCACGAGTTTGCATTTCCACCAGCAGTGCATGAGAGTTCCCCTTTTTCCACACCCTCTCCAACATTTGTTATTTTTAGTCTTAGTGATTATAGCCATTTTAACAGGCGTAAGGTGGTATCTTAGTGTAGTTTTGATGTGCATTTCCCTGATGATTAGTGATGTTGAACATCTTTTCATGTGCCTCTTGGCCATCTGCATATCTTCCCTGGAAAAATGTCTGTTCATATTCTCTGCCCATTTTTTGATCGGGCTGTTTGTGGTTTTTTTTGTTGTTGTTCAGTTGTGTGAGTTCCTTATATATTATGGAGATTAACCCCTTGTTGGATATATGATTTGCAAATATTTTCTCCCAATTAGTGGGTTGTCTTTTTGTTTTGATCTAGTTTCTTTGGCCTTGTAGAAACTCTTTAGTCTGATGAAGTCCCACTTGCTTATTTTTTCTTTTGTTTCCCTTGTCTGAGAAGACATGGTATTGAAAAGATCCTTTTAAGTTTGATGTCAGAATGTACTCCCTATATTATCTTCCAGGAGTTTTATGGTTTCAGGACTTATCTTCAAGTCTTTGATCCATTTTGAGTTTATTTTTGTGTATGGCATGAAATAATGGTCTACTTTCATTCTTTTGCATGTGGTTGTCCAGTTTTCCCAACATCGTTTATTGAAGAGACTATCTTTTCTCCATTGTATGTTCTTGGCACCTTTGTTGTAGATTAGCTGTCTGTAGATGTGTGGTTTTATTTCTGGGCTTTTACTTCTGTTCCATTGATCTGTGCACCTGTTTTTGTACCAGTACCTTGCTGTTTTGATTACTATGGCTTTGTAGTACATTTTGAAGTCAGGGATTGTGATGCCTCCATCTTTGTTCTTTTTTCTCAGCATTGCTTTAGAAATTAATGGTCTTTGATTTCCCCATATGAATTTTAGCTTTTTTGTTATATTTCCATGAGGAATGTCATTAGGATTCTAATTGGGATTGCATTGAATCTGTATATTGCTTTGGGTAGTATGGGCATTTTAACTGTGTTTATTCTTCCAATCCCTGTGCATGGAATCTCTTTCCATCTCTTTATGTCATCATCTATTTCTTTCAATAATGTCTTATAGTTTTCATTGTATAAGGCCTTCACCTCCTTGGTTAAATTTATTCCTAGATACTTTATTCTTTTTGTTGTGATTGTAAATGGATTTGTATTCTTGAGTTCTCTTTCTGTAAGTTCATTATTAGAGTATAGAAATGCATCTGACTTTTGTAAGTTGATTTTGTACTCTGCAATTTTACTGTAGTTTTAATCATTTCTAACAGTTTACTGATGGATTCTTTAGAGTTTTCTATACATAAGATCATATCATCTGCAAACAGCGAGAGTTTCACTTCTTCACTCCCTAGTTGTATCCCTTTTATTCCTTTCTCTTGCCTAATTGCTCTGGCCAAAACCTCCAGTACTATGTTGAACAAGAGTGGTGATAGCGGGCATCCTTGTCTCATTCCTGTTCTCAGAGGGATGGTGTGCACTTTCTCCCCATTGAGTATGATGCTGGTTGTGGGTTTGTCATATATGACTTTATTATGTCGAGATAATTTCCTTCTATCCCCATTTAGTTAAGAGTTTTAATCATAAATGGCTGTTGGATCTTGTCAATTGCTTTTTCTGCATCTATTGAGATAATCATGTGGTATTTATTCCTGATTTTGTTAATGTGGTGTATCACATTGATTCATTTGTGTATGTTGAACCATCCCTGTATCCCTGGTATAAATCCCACTTGATCATGATGTATGATCTTTTTGATGTATTGCTGTATTCAAGTTGCCAATATTTTGTTGAGGATTTTTGCATCTATGTTCATCAGTGGTATTGGCCTTTAGTTCTCCTTTTTTGTATTGTCCTTGCCAGGCTTTGGTATCAGAGTGATGTTGGCCTCGTAGAATGTGTTAAGAACTGTTCCATCTTCCCTAATTTTTGGAATAGCTTGAGAAGGATATGTATTAAATCCTCTCTGAAAGTTTGGTAGAATTCCCTAGGGAAGCCACCTGGTCCTGGGCTTTTATTCTTTGGGATGCTTTTGAATACTGCTTCAATCTCTTTCCTTGTAATTGGTCTATTCAGATTCTCTATTTCTTCTTGATTCAGCTTTGGGAGGTTGTAAGAGTCTAAGAATTTATCCATTTCCTCTAGATTGTCCATTTTGTTGGCATATAGCTTTTTGTAGTATTCTCTTATAATCCATTGTATTTCTGTGGCATTCATTGTTTTTCTCCTCTTTCACTTCTAATTTTATTTATCTGAGCTTTCTCTCTTTTTTTCTTTGTAAGTCTGGCTAGGAGTTTGTCCATTTTGTTTATGTTCTCAAAGAACCAGCTCTTTGTTTCATTGATCCTTTCTACTGCCTTTTTTGTTTCAATAGCATTTATTTTGGCTCTGATTTTTATTAATTCTCTGCTTCTGCTGATTTTGTACTTTGTTCTTTTTCTAATTCAGTTAGGTGTAGTTTCAGATTGCTTATTTGGGATTTTTCTTGTTTGTTAAGGTGTGCCTGTATTGCAATGAATTTTCCTCTTAGTATGGCTTTTGGTGCATCCCATATGAGTTGGTATGGTATCTTTTCATTTTCATTTGTCTCCAGATATTTTTTGATTTCTCCTTTAATTTCTTCAATGATCCATTAGTTGTTCAATAGCATGTTGTTTAGTCTCCACATCTTTGTCCCTTTCTCACCTTTTTTCTTGTAATTGATTTCTAGCTTCATAGCATTGTGATCAGAAAAGATCTTATTATTTCAATCTTCTTAAATTTATTGAGGCTTGCCTTGTTTCCCAACATATGGTCTATCCTTGAGAATGTTCTGGGTGCACTTGAGAATAATGTGTATTCTGCTGTTTTTGGATGGAGTGTTCTATGTATGTCTATTAAGTCCAAGCGGTTTAACTTTTCATTTAATTCCACAGTTTCCTTGTTGATTTTCTGTTTGGATGATCTATCCATTGATGTGAGTGGAGTGTTGAGGCCCCCTACTATTATTGTGTTGTTATTAATATCTTCTTTTAGATTTGTTAATAGTTGCTTTATATACTTTGGTGCTCCTGTGTTGAGTGCATAGATATTTATAAGTGTTATGTCTTCTTGATAGAGTGTTCCTTGGATCATTATATCCTGCCCGCCCTTGTCTCTCTTTACCTGTTCTATCTTGAAGTCTACTTTGTCTGATATAAGTGTTGCCACACTTGCTTTCTTTTGTTTGCCATTAGCTTGGAGTATGATTTCCCATCCCTTCACTCTGAGCCTGTGTTTGTCATTGGAGCTGAGATGTGTTTCCAGAAGGCAGCATATTGTTGGGTCTTGTTCTTTAATCCATCTCACCACTCTGTGTCTTTTTATTGGAGAAATCAATCCATTTATGTTTAGGGTGCTTATCGATATATGAGGGCTTAATGCTGCTATTTTGTCACTCATTTTCCAGTTCTCTTTCATTTCCTTTGTTTCTCAACTTGTGTATTTTGGTCTACCAATTTAGTTATGTAGTTTTTTATGTTGTGTTTCTTTGTTTTCTCCTTATTTACTATTTGTGTCTCTGCTCTGCTTTTTTGTCTGGTGGTTACCATGAGGCTGTATTCAAAATCTCATAGATAAGATAGTTCATTTTCTGATGGCCTGTTATTTCCTTAGACTAAACCAATTCCGTCCCTTTTCTTTTCCACTCCCAAGTTGTTTTTCTCACATATTATTTGATCTTATGTTGTGAGTTTGTGATTAAAGCGACATGATTATCTTTGTTTTTGGTATTTTCCTTCCCTTTGTCTTTTTTTTTTTAAAGATTGACACATGAGCTAACATCTGTTGCCAATCTTCTCTTTCTTCTCCTTCTCCCCCTCCCCCTCCCCCTCCTCCTCCTCCTTCTTCTTCCTCTTCTTCTTCTTCTCCCCAAAACCTCCCAGTACATAGTAGTACATTCTAGTTGACAGTGCCTCTGGTTGTGCTATGTGGGACACCACCTCAGCATGGCCTGATGAGTGGTGCCATGTCCACACCGAGGATCTGAACCAGCGAAACCTGGGCCACCAAAGTGGAGTGCATGAACTTAACCACTTGGCCATGGGGCCGGCCTCCTCTTCCCTTTATCTTTAATGCTATCCTTGAGTATTTGCTAACCTAATGTATAGCTACAATTTTCTGATTTTGTCTACCTATTTATCTCTTTACTCCATGCTTTGTAACCTCTTTCTCCTTTTATTTCTTCCAGGTATGAGGGTCTTCATGAGAATTTCTGGGGGGGGGCGTCTTGTTGCTATGAACTCCCTTAGCTTTTGTTTATCTGGGAAAGTTATTTCTCCATCATATCTGAAGGATATTTTCACTAGATAGAGTATTATTGGTTGAAAGTCTTTGTCTTTCAAAGATTTGAATATGTCATTCCAGTCCCTCCTAGCCTGAAAGGTTTCTGCAGAGAAATCTGCTGAAAGCCTGATAGGGGTTCCTTTGTAGGTAATTTTCTTCTGCTGTATTGCGCTGAATATTTTTTCTTTGTCATTCACTTTTGCCAGTTTCACTACTTTATGCCTTGCAGTAGGTCTTTTTACATTGATATATTTAGGAGATCTGGTAACTTCTTCCACATGGATTTCCATCTCTTTCCGTAGGTTTGGGAAGTTCTCCACTATTATTTCTTTGAACAAGCTTTCTGTTTCATCCTCCTTCTCTTCTCCCTCTTGAATATCTATAAATCTTATGTTGCATTTCCTAATTGATTCGGATATTTCCCAGAGACTTTCTTTTTTTTTTTTTTTGGAGGAAGATTAGCCCTCAGCTAACTACTGCCAGTCCTCCTCTTTTTGCTGAGGAAGACTGGCCCTGAGCTAACATCCATGCCCATCTTCCTCTACTTTATATGTGGGACACCTACCACAGCATGGCTGCCAAGTGGTGCCATGTCCGCACCTGGGATCCGAACCAGCGAAACCCGGGCCTCCGAGAAGCGGAACATGCGAACTTAACTGCTGCGCCACCGGGCCGGCCCCCCAGAGACTTTCTTCATTTCTTTTTCGTCTTAGTTTTCTTTCCTCCTCTATCTGGAGCATTTCAACATGTCTATCCTCGATTATGCTGATTCGCTCCTCTGTGATGTCTGCTCGAGTGTTCAGGGAATCCATATTTTGTTTTATCTCTTCCATTGTGTCTTTCATCTCTAATATTTCTGACTGGTTCTTCTTTATAGTTTCAATCTCTTTTGTGAAGTAGCTCCTGAACTCATTGAATAGTTTCTCTGCATTCTCTTTTAACTCGTTGAGTTTTTTTATGATAGCTATTTTGGATTCTTTGTCATGTACGTATTTCTGTGTTGTCAGGACTGATTTCTGGGTACTTGTCATTTTCTCTCTGTTCTGGAGATTTAATATAATTTTTATCACTGCTAGAAGGTGTGGTTCTGTTTTTGCACATCATGGTATTATTTGGTTGCAGTTACTGCCTGTCACCACAGGTTGGGGGTCAAAGAGCCACGTATTCTGAGCCCTCTGCGTTCCACTGAGATCCCAGGCACTGGAGCTGGTGCTGGGCTGGTGGGGGGGATGGGCACTTTCTTCTGCGAGCACTCAGGGTTTTCTCATTCTGCCCTCACTATCTGCACTCCTGGGGTGTTGGCTTGATAAAGTCACCCTGCATTAGCTTTCATCTTGGTAGGAGCTTTCCCTTAGGCTGTGATGGCCCTCAGAGATCTTTGATGTTCCCATGAATGAATGTCCCCTCCCCTGTTTCTTCTCTCTTGGAGGCTGCTTGCCGTCCCAGATTGCAGTCTTTTGGGGAGGGAACAAAGTTTTCTCTTATTCATTCCACCTCCTCTGAAGGGGTCTCCAGCCTCTCCGCCTTCCATCGTGTGGCTGTGTGGGTCTCTATGACGTTTTTTGTGTTGCGTTTGGATGTCCTCTGTTGGAGTATGAATGTTCTTTTCATTGTATGCTGGAAGGGAGAGATTACCAGGGAAGCTCACTCTGCCATGATGCTGACATCACTTGCATATTCAGTTTTATAAGACAGTGCCAAACTTTTTTCCCAGAGTGGCTGTAATCTTTATCTGTGTGTGTGTGTGTGTTGCAAAATGATCACCAAGATAAGTCTAGTTAACATCCATCACCACACATAGTTACTAATTTTTTCTTTTGATGAGAACATTTAAAATTTACTCTCTTAGCAACTTTAAGATATACAATACAGTATTATTAACTACAGTCACCATGCTGTACATTACATCCTGAGGACTTATATTTTATTTATTTTATACCTGGAAGTTTGTACCTTCTGACCACCTTCACTGATTTCACCACCCCCCCCCCCCCCCCCCACACACCTCTGGCAATCAGGAGTCTGTTCTCTGTATCTATATAAGTGAGATCATACATTATTTGTCTTTTTCTGTCTGACTTAGTCACTTAGTATAATGCCCTCAAGGTCCATCCATGTTGTTGCAAATGGCAAAATTTCTTTCTTTTTTTATGGCTGAGTAATATTCCATTATATATACATATACTTATATATACGTGAATATATATATATAGTCATGTGGCTTTCCAACTTTCCCAACTCCATTTATTGAAGAACAGCCCATTTGCAATTGTATATTCTTGGCTCCTTTATCATAAATTAATTGTGTGGGTTTATTTCTGGACTCTCTTTTCTGTTCCATTAATCTATGTGTCTACCTTTATGCCAGTAATATACTGTGTTGATTAGTATAGCTTTGTAATATAGTTTGAAATCAGGAAGCATGATGCCTCCAGCTTTGTTCTTCTTTCTCAGGGTTGCTTTGGCCACTCAGGGTCTTTTGTAGTTCAAAAAATTTTTAGAATTGTTTGTTCTATTTCTGTGAAAAATGCCATTGGCATTTTGATCAGAATTGCATTGAATCTGTAGATTGCTTTGTGTTGCATGGACATTTTAACAATATTAATTCTTGCAATCCATGAGCGTGAAATATCTTTCGATTTATTTGTGTCTTCTTTGATTTCTTTCACCAAAGTCTTATAATTTTCAGTGTACAGGTCTTTCACTTCCTTGGTTAAATTATTCCTAGGTATCATTTTTGATGCAATTGTTAATGGGATTGTTTTCTTAATTTCTCTTTCTGATAGTTATTAGTGTAGAAATGCAACAGATTTTTGTATCCTACAAATTTACTGAATTTTCTTATTAGTTCTAATAGTTTTTTGGTAGAGTCTTTAGGTTTTCTATATATAATATCATGTCATCTGTAAATATTGACAGTTTCACTTTTTCATTTCTGATTTGGATGCCTTTTATTTCTTTTTCTTGCCTAAATTTTATGGCTAGGACTTCCAAAACTATGTTGAATAAATGTGGTGAGAGTGGGCATCTTTATGTTGTTCCTCATCTTAGAGGAAAGGCTTACAGCTTTCACCATTGAGTATGATGCAAGCTGTTATGTCTGACCTTTATTATGTTGAGGTACATTCCCTCTAAGCCCACTTTGTTGAGAATTTTTATCATAAATGGATGTTGAAATTTTTCAAATGCTTTTTCTGCACCTATTGAGATGATCACGCAATTTTTATCCTTCATTTTGTTAAAGTGGTGAATTACATTGATTGATTTGTAGATGTTGAACCATCCTTGTATCCTCGGAATAAATCCCACTGATCATGGTGTATGATCCTTTTAAGGCATTGTTGAATTCAGTTTGCTAATATTTTTTTTGAGGATTTTTGCATCTATCTTCATTAGGGATATTGGCCTGTGAGTTTCTTTTCTTGTGGCATCCTTGTTTGGTTTTAGTATCAGGGTAATGCTGGCCTTGTAAAATGAGTTTGGAAGTGTTCCTTCTTCTTCTATTTTTGGAAGAGTTTGAGAAGGATTAGTATTAATTCTTCTTTAAACGTTTGGTATAAGTGAAGCCATCTGATCCTGGACTTTTCTTTGTTGTGTAATCTCTACCTTGATTGGAATGTTTAATCCATTCACATGTCATGTCATTGATATGGTGCATTTTATGTTTGCCATTTGCTATTTATTTTCTATATGTCTCATGTCTTTTTTTGTTCCTCTATCCCTTCTTTATTACCTTAAAAAATAGATATTTTGTAGTGTACTATTTTAATTCCTGTGTTGATTTTTAAACATTTTTGTGTTACTTTGTTAGTGGTTGCTCTAGGAATGTACCCTAACTTACTACAATCTACTTCATGTTAATCCTAACTTAATTCAAATAAAATGCAGAAACTTTACTCCAATTAAGCTCCATTTCTTTCCTCTTCCTTTGTGCTGCTGCCAGTATATTGCATTTATACATGTTATACACCAAACAATAGTATTACAATTATTGCTTTATGTCCTTGATTTTACCTCTTAAATACCTCCTGAATCCATTCAGGTCTCTGTATCCCCACTACTACCATATCTCTCTCTCTCAGCTGGTCTCTTCACATCCATGCTCCTCATTACAGCCAGATCTATTTAAAATGCAAATCCAGTTGTTCCCATTTCAAAACAGTTCTGTTACCACCTTCGGTGGCTTTCAAATCTAGCTGCAAAGTGACACATCTTTCATTGAGAGGTGGGCTCTATGACCCCCTCCCTTTGAATCTGGATGGGCTTGTGACTACTTCAAATAGTGCAGGCCATTGGCCTTGTTCCTGGGAACACTCTTTCTTAAGCTCTGAGCTGCCATATAAGCTGACTGACTTTGCTGGAGAGATCATGGTCGAAGGTCTCAGATAACATTAGTTTCCAAATATTTGAAGTAGAATACATTAACGTATACTAGAGACACAGTTATAAAATACTTTTAAAATTCTACTCCAATATATACACAATGGAATAACTACTCAGCCAAAAAAAAGACAAAATCATATCACTTGCAACAACATGGGTGGACCTCGGGGTATGATGTTAAGTGAAATAGGCCAGACAGAGAAAGACAAATACTGCATGATTTCACTCATAAATACATGGATAAAGAGAACAGATTAGTGGTTACCAGAGGGGAAGGGGGTTGGGGGTGGGCAAAAGGGATAAAGGGGCACATATGTATGGTGATGGATAAAAATTAGACTACTGGAGGGCTGGCCCAGTGGTGCAGTGGTTAAGTGTGCACATTCCACTTTGGCGGCCTGAGGTTTGCCGGTTTGGATCCTGGGTGCAGACATGGCACTGCTTGGCGTGCCATGCTGTGGTAGGTGTCCCACATATAAAGTAGAGGAAGATGGGCATGGATGTTAGCTCAGGGCCAGTCTTCCTCAGAGAAAAGAGGAGGATTGGCAGCAGTTAGCTCAGGGCTAATCTTCCTAAAAAAAAAAAAAAATTAGACTACTGGGGGTGAGAATGATGAAGTGTATTCAGAAATTGATAAACAATAATGTACACCTGAAATTATACAATGTTATAAACCATTATAATCTCAATAAAATTACTTGGAAAAAAATTATACCCCAATGCATAAGCAAAACTAACATCATAAGTCAGAAAGATCAATCTTCACATGCATTAAAACAGTCCTTCCTATAAGAGACCAACACCTCTTAGAGAAAATCAAGTGTCTTGCCTGAGGCCACTGGAGAAATCAATTAAGGAGCCAGGGGGTTTCACTCTGTTCAGCCTTGCTCTACTGAATAAACATCTTCCTTTTTTTGACATTTATTTATTTTCCAGCTTTACTGAGCTATAACTGACTTATAACATTTTTTGATATATTTATATATTGTGAAATAATTACCACAATAAAGTTGGTTAACACATCCATCACCTCACATAGTTACCTTTTTTGTGTGTGGTGAGAGCTTTTTCTTACTCTCTTAGCAACTTTCAAGTATAGAATACAGTATTGTTAAGTATAGTCACCATGCTGTACATTAGATCCTCAGAATTTATTCATTTTATAATTGCAGGTTTGTACCATCTGACCACCTTCACACATTTTCCCTACCCCTCGCCCCTCCACTCCTGGCAACCACAAATATATTATTTCTATGAGTTGAGTTTTATTTTAGATTCCACATATAAGTGAAATCATACAGTATTTGTCTTTCTCTGCGTTATTTCACTTAGCATAATGTCCTAAGGTCCATCTATGTTGCTGCAAATGGCAAGGATTTTCTTCTTTATTTCTTTGTGGCTGAATAATATTGTAATATATTAATATTATATATATATA
Organism: Equus quagga; assembly: GCF_021613505.1. NCBI lineage: Eukaryota > Metazoa > Chordata > Mammalia > Perissodactyla > Equidae > Equus > Equus quagga. Next base: position 136,290,430 of record NC_060272.1, read on the forward strand.
TGTATATATATCTCACAACTTCTTTATCCATTCATCCATCAACAGACATTTAGGTTGTCCCCAGGTCTTAGCTATCGTAAATAATGCTGCAGTGAACATGGTGGGGGTGGGGGGGGGAGTGCAGATATCTCTTCTAGGTAATTATTTAATTTCCTTCAGGTGTATACTCTGAAGTGGGATTGCTGGGTTATATGACAGTTCTGTTTTTAATTTTTTGAGGAACCTCCATACTGTTTTTCATAGTGGCTGCATCAATTTACATTCCGACAAACAGTAAGGGTTCTCTTTCCTCTACCTTCTTACTGACACAATATTCTTGTCTTTTTTGAAAGTACCCATTCTAACAGGTGTAAGGTGATATCTCATTGTGGTTTTGATGTACTTTTCCCTGTTGATTGGTGATGTTGAGCATCTTTTCATGTACTTGTTGGACAAGACATCTGTGTGTCTTTTTTTGAAAAATGTCTATTCAGATCCTTTGCCTATTTTTTAATTGGATTATTTGGGGGCTTTTGCTATTGAGTTCTTTATTTTGAATATTTACTCCTTATTCGATATATGTCTTGCAAATATTCTATCCCATTCCACAGGTTGCCTTTTCATTTGTTGATGGTTTCCTTTGCTGTGCAGAAGCTTTTTAGTTTGATGTAGTCCCACTTGTTGATTTTTGCTTTTGTTACTTGTGTTTTTGGTGTCATAGCCAAAAAACTTATTTCCAAAACCAATGGCAAGGAGATTTTTCTCTATGTTTTCCTCTAGGAGTTTTATGATTTCAGGTCTTAATCCATTTTGAGTTATTTTTTATGAGTGGTGTAGGATAGGGGTCCAGTTTCATTCTTTTGCATGTGATTATCCAGTTTTCCCAATGCCATTTATTGAAGAGACTATCCTTTTCCCATTGTGTATTTTCAGCTCCTTTATTGTAAATTAGTTGATTATATGTGCAGGTGTTTATTTCTGACTCTTGATTCTGTTTCATTGGCCTATGTGTCTGTTTTTATGCCAATAGCACACTGTTTTGATTTTTATAGCTGTGTAGTATAGTTTGAAATCAGGAAGTGTGGTGTTTCCAGCTTTCTGCTTCTTCCTCAAGATTGCTTTCGCTGTTCAGGGTCTTTGGTGGGTCTATACAAATTTTAGGATTGTTTGTTCTACTTCTGTGAAAAATGCCATTGGAATTTTGATTGGGATTTCATTGAATGTGTAGATTGCTTTTGGTAGTATGGACAATTTAACAGTATTAACTGTTCTGATCCATGAACATGGAATATCTTTCCATTTGTTTGTATCTTCTTCAGTTTCCTTCATCAAAGTTATAGTGTTCATTGTACAGAGTTTTCACTTCTTTGGTTAAATTTATTCCTAAGTATTTTATTGTTTTTTGAAACCATTGTGAAGGGGATTTTCCACTTTTTCAAATAGTTTGTGGTTAGTGTATAAAAATCCAACTAATTTTTTATGCTGATTTTGTATCCTGCAACTTTACTGAATTTGTTTATTAGTTCTAACAGTTTTTTGGTGGAGTCTTTAGGGTTTTGTATACTAAGATCATGTCATTTGCAAACAGAGACTTTACTTTTTCTTTTCCAATTTGGATGCCATTTCTTTCTTTTTCTTCCCTGATTGCTCTGGCTAGAACTTGCACTACTATGTTCAATAGGAGTGGTGAGAGTGGGCACTCTTGTCCTGTTCCTGATCTTAGAAGAAAAGCTTTCAACCTTTCACCATTGAGCATAAAGTTAGCTATGGGCTTGTCATATATGGCCTTTGTTATGTCATGGCATGTTTCTTCTATACCCAATTTGTTGAATTTTTTTAAATCATGCAAGGATGTTGAACAAAGATAGAACAAAGATATCATGAGTGTTTTTAAAAAATTGTGGCAAAATATACATAATATAAAATTGAACATTTAAACCACTTTTAAGTAGTTTCAGTGGCATTAAGTAAGTACATTCACATTGTCGTGCAACCAACCTCATCATCCATCTCCAGAACTTTTCTCATCTTGCCAAACTGAAACTCTACCCCATTAAACAGTAACTTCCCACTTCCTTTTTCCCATAGTCCTGGCAACCACTATTCTACTCTCTGTCTCTATGAATTTGACTAGATATTTCATGTAACTGGAACCATACAGTATTTGTCCTTTTGTGACTAGCTTACTTCACTTAGCATAATATCTTCAATGTTCATCCATGTTGTAGCATGTGTCAGAATTTCCCTCCTTTCTAAGACTGAATAACATTGCATTGTGTGTATATACCACATTTTCTTTATCCATTCATCTAACAGTGGACATATAGGTTGTTTCTACCTTTTGGCTATTGTGGATAATGCTGCTAATAAACATGGGTATACAAATATGTTTATGTTGTTTTCTTTTTTCTTTTTTTCTTAAAGATTGGCACCCAAGCTAACATCTGTTGCCGATCTTTTTTTTTTCCTTCTTCTTCTTCTCCCTAAAGCACCCCCAGCACATAGTTCTATATTCTAGTTGTGAGTTCTGTTGCTTTTTTAGAAAATAAAAAATAGTTATGGTCTGTGTTTGAAGGGAGATTTGGAAAGAAGTTTGTTAAAAGTCAAACTTCTTTGAAAACATACAAATCTTTTGCATTAGCTTAAGGATTAAGAAATTATTTTAGTTGGAAACTGCCCAAAAGAGAACCCAAAGATCAATGATACTATTTGCTTTAAAGAAATACAAAAGACATAAAAGTATCCATTGCAAATTTATTATGCATTAGGAAGCTTAACTTAAAAACCAACAGCATAGTAAAAAGATATGTTATCTCTGTTCATAGCAGAACAGGTTTCAAAATATATTTTCTTTTAAATGTATTCAGTCAGTACACAATCCTTTATAAAAGTTGTATATATTTTTTTCTGTCAACATCTTCATTACATTTATAAATACAAGATTTACACAGCACCCCATCAAAAAAAAATTTTAATTCCTTACAAATATCTACATATATTTCATACCTATAAAACTTTCAAAGGAGTGCTCTGTTAAAGATGGGCCCTAGTTAATGGTCCATTTACTGGTGCAGCAAAATACATATAAATCTGTAAAGTTTTCTTTGTCCATAAAACATCTCAAAAAATTAGCAAGACACTTACTGTGGATCTGGGCTTCCTAAACCATCATATTTTAAAAAGGAATTTGATGTGCATATTCCCATGAGATTCAAAAGTCAGATAAACAGATGGAAACAAAGACCGATTGAAAACAAATGCATATTACATAGCAGTTAAGGCAGGAGTGTGATGAATGAGAAAGCTTGAGAAGTAGGACATGGTAGAGGTGGAGATGAGCAAATAGTAATAACACATTACATAAGTCTGACTTGGATATAAACTCCACTGGTATCCAGTTACAACTCTTACCCTCACTTAGGAATGTTTACATTGTTGAAAACTTTCTTAGAAGCACCCTTCAATTTCTATGTTGCCACCAGAATGCTCGATGTGTGTTTTTCCTCTGTAAAATCACCTTGAATCTGACCAAGACACTAGGTCCAGGAATCTGAGTTGCTAGTTCTTCATGATTTAAATTTATAAGAATATTTTCCTTCATCTGGTAAAGGATTTCACTGATCAATATTATTAATTTCCAGAGGTGTATATGCTGAATTTTACTCTAGCCAAGAATAGGAAGTTGAGAGGAGAAAAGGAGAGTAAGATTAGGATTTTGTTTGACCTTTGAACAGAGGCAATAGATCCCTGATACTGAGTGACTCTTGGAGCAGCCACTCATAGACACCTGCAGGCTAAGCGGGCAGTCCCGACACAGAAAGGAAGAAAATAAAAAAGGATTCTCTACGACAAATCTTGCCAGAGATGGCAGTCCCACTACAGTCCTGCACCTCATACTGAAAAGGACATGGAAAGACTGCTGTCACTCTTACTCCAGTTATTAAAGGAAAGCCATCCTTTCTACCAGAGTTACGACTTTTTCTATTTGAGTTTCAAAGTTTGAATTCCAGATAACTTTGAGAGTTGCTATTATTTGCAGGAAAATATTTCAAATCTTAACTGGTTCTAATGTACAAACAGGAAGAAAAAGAATGGAAGAAAAGGAATAGGAGGAAGAGAAGGAAGGCAGAGGGATGGAGGGGGTCACTTCTCAAACTTGGCCCTGAAGGGTGCCACTAGCATCTCCCCTCCAGCACCATGATGTCTTCATGTGGTGTGGCTCCCCCCGGCTCTCAGAGACAGCATCTGCAGAATCCTCCTTTCTGCTGAGTTTATAGCTCAGTGCACTGATTCCCAGGCTCCTCGAAGGAAGAGAGCTCCCAGATGCTGCTGTCTTGCAGCAGTGGCTCAATGTCCTCATCACTCCCCCGTTCTGGGGTGTTGGTCAGGCTGCCGCTGATGTTGTTGCTATGCTTTTGAATTCCACTGCCTTTGCTGTATTCAGGGATGAATAAGGCAACTAGAAAAGACATAAAAACTATACATGCCCCAAATAAAAACGGCGGGCCTGGGATGACAGCTTCCTGATGGGTGTGGGAAACAAACGGAGATAAAGAATTTGGTTAGTCTTTTCAACCCAAAATTAGTCCTGGATGACCCAAAAAACCATGCCAGGAAAAAAAAAGAACCATTTTGTCATAAGGAAACACTTCATTAAGTGTCAAGGCAAATTCCAATAGAGCCTGTGTTTGGAATATGACAGAGGGCAGCTAATCACTGCTTTTTGCACCTCTTCTCAACAGCTTAACTAACCCTGTAAGCGACACGAGTTTATCTCTAATCCCATCCTGTGACCTGAGATCATGCACTCCGTACACAAACATTAATTTCAGTTTTGTAAAGAAATCTACACTAAATACCGCTTAGAAGGAGGGAAGAAATATCAAAGAAATAGTAGAAAAAGCACTCTAGCTCAATTTCTAGCTGGAATGTTAGGTCATTTCATATTTTATTTGCCCTGGGCTTCTCCAAGGGACAGCATTCTGATCATAGTAATTGTGTATGTGAAAATAGAATCTGAACAAAGATAAGACAAATCCTTTCCACAAGGTATTAAATCACTGAAACAATCCCTCCCCAGTCCCAAGAAGCACTGAACACAGCACTTACTACTGTCACATACAATATTAATATTATACAAATAACACTTTCCAAGTTTAAGGTCAGAAGATTTTGCTATAATCAGACACAATTGTTGTAAAACTAGACTTATCACCAAATTACCTGTAGGGCAGCATTGTTAGAGTTCAATTCCGGTTCCAACTCAGTCAGTTCCACATGGAACATGTAGAATATGAAGCCATACAGTGCTGGCCCCAGGCCATTACACAGTCCTCTTATTCCAGTTATGATCCCCTGGGCAACGCCTAAATCAGAACAAAGAGAAGGGAGCCAGTCTTCTCAGAAAAGCCTCTCGAGATTGGGGACTTAACGGTACTTTCTTACAAACTATGATGTATGTACTGATTCAGCTGCAACGAGTAGTCCGTGCTGAGGAAAGTAGATCAGGGACCTCACCCATCATATCTTCATTCATTGCACAAATGTTTTCTTGCTTTCATTATGTCCTTTTAATGCTGTCCTCACTCTCTGCCCTAAGATCTACAAGGAGATGAAATGACAGTGATGTTTCTGAAATCCCTTTGGGGATGAATTTCTCCCATAATAGCTAAATCTTCCTATAAACAGGGAATAATAAAATGAAAAAAACTTTAATATTCTCCATTTACAGGCAATTTCCACTTTTCTGTGGATTGAGATTTTCCTCCTCATTTAATGGTGCTTTTACAATAAAAATCTGCTCTTTGCCTCTGCAATTGCAGCCCTGCCCGCAGATGAGTCCACAGTAGTCCTGACGCTGTGTGCTCCTGGCACCTCTGGGCAGACTCCATCCCTCATGGTGACCTCTGCGTTGCATGTGCATCTCTCTACAGACCTGCACTGAAAACCTTAGAAGAGTCAATTTCTAGATAGCTCTGGTTTCTAAGACAGCAGGTAAAAAATTAGCTTGAACCATATGAAATGGATGTTTTTTTAAGTCAAAAATGGTCAAATATAATTCAATCTAACACAATGTATTCTATTAATTTTGTCTGCTGACATTTAGAAAACATCTGTATTAATATATGAAAGCATAAAAAGAGCCAAAGAAAATTCATGTCCTGAAAGACAGGACAGTGTCTGTCAGACACCAAGGCAGTGCCCATCTCCACAGATGGCTCACGCCTTCACCCCAAACAACACCTCCCAAGGACGCACAGCTGGCGAAGTTACCATAGCCAGGGTGACACACAGAATCTGTGGTCCTCAAGTGACACTATTTAAAAATGGATATGAATAAGATGGCTAATTTCTGATATGGGAAAACAGATAGAATGAATGAACTCTCTTTTCCAATCTAATTTTTTATTGGAACTTTTTAAAGGGCTCTAAGATGTTTAAAACAGTTTCCTTCTAAAATTCACTCCTTCCTGACTGTAAGTCTTAAGTCATCTTAAGAGACGGAGAAGGAAAAGGATCAATTCTGGAGGTGAGAACTGCCTGACAGGGAAGCCAGAGGCACCAGAAGGACGAAGTGGTAGAATGCTACTCTCCACATAGTTGTCTTAATTTTGTCTTTCACTCTGAATCTTATTATCAACAACTACATAGATTTATTTGTTCTTTATCCTCTCAAAGAATCATTTCCTAAATTAAGCTAATGGACTTTAAGTGATTCCAAATTAAAGAAATTTTAGTGATTAAATAAAGAATTCACTGCTTGACTAACTAGTCTATCATTATTTAACAGATATCTGTTAAAATATGATCAAAGTCTAGTTAATTCTGATGGTAACACACAAAAGAGGAGTCAAAACTGAAAAGAGAAAATGGATAGCTCTAGTGCTGATTCTTAGTACTCTGAACTGTTGAGTCTGGATTTTAACAATAGGAGTATAAGATTAAAGCAGAGAGGAAAACAGAATTTTCTTATTTGCCAAAGTAAATAGGTACGATTGTTGAGAAGGGACTACATGGTTGTCACCTCCTGCTCTGCTGACGTGGAGAGATGCTCAGAGCTGCTCATACTTCCGACAGGTACATCTCAGCTGAAGGAGGAAAACAGTGAGGGGACAGTGACCTCACCTTGCTGATCTGGCTCTGCATTCCGAGAGACAAGGGCACTGACTGCCGGAAACGTGATGCTGGACATGGCAGCCACGGTCCCTGCTGCCCACATCATCCTGCAATGACAGGACAGGCTGCGGTCAGGCAGTAGGCCAGCTCCAAGGAGCCTGCTGTTCAGAGTACAATCAGTGGCAAACGCACAAAATGCTTTCTGTTTTCTCGTGTAAGTTGTGTTTATTTTTCCCTCTTTAAAAATGGATTTTTTTTTTTAACCCAGAAGGTTATACGTTACGTTGTTAATACTGATCACTTCACAGGCTGGGAAAGTTTATTTTATTTTGAATAAAATAAAAATTTAAAAAATCTTTCAAAATCTGCTTTTACCATATAAGCTCAGTGAAGTTCAAAACCGTTTCTTGTCTATAAATACCTTTTTCCCACCGATTTTCCACTTTTGTGTTTCTATTTCTCAAAGGCTCACCTTCACACTGCCCTCCTGCTGCTTAGTTTGATACCCTCAACAACGTGTCATGTGCCACCAATGCAAACAACAGAGACTGAAGTTCAGGATGACATCCTGTAGACTTTCAAGGCTGCTTCCTTTAGACCTTCGTCCTTTTCTCAATGGAAGGGGTTTAAGTGTATGTCAGTATTAAGTATGAGTGTGAGGAAAGTGAGACCCCAAGTGGGCTTAAAACTTGCTTGGCCAGACTTCCTTGGGGATGGCCGACATGCACATATGCCCTTACTGAAAAAGAAAAACCCTTCAGCTCAACAAAATCTTTTTAACGTGGCATGAGTTTGACTGAATCAGCTACTGAACCAAAGTTCAGCACTTAGGACTAAAATCTTAAAGAACAAGAATAATTAACTACTGACCACTAAGCTGCTAAAGCATTTCTAGTTTCTCTAAATTATGTCAACCATCTGTGTACGCAAAATGAGGAACAATGCTAATATTTAAAATGGAGATATGAACTCTGGTATTTGGTAACCAGGCACATAAGGAAACTTGCCACATAACAAAACAGCACTTGAGATTCTTTTTACTTATTTGTATTCTATACGGCTTATTTTGAGCTTCCTTCCTGTTTATGGGAATCTAATATGCTCTCAGTAATAACTGCCTCACAATACACATGATTTTGGAAGAGATTTTAGTGTTCATCTAACAAACGTTTTATGTTATAAAGATTATGTCACTATCTACAGTCACTGAGCTAATTATGGCAGTGAACTCTGCCATAATCAGTCATTTTTCCTCGTCTTTCTGTTTGGTTTTTGACTACATGTGATATGTCCCTAAAAACTGACAAATGTGTTTAAAAAGTAGACATAAAATTTTGGGGGGGTTGGAGGAGGAGGCACATTCAATTAGGTAACAACTCACTGAAAGCCTGCTGAGATGAAGGCAATCTTCACTAATAATACTAAATCACCGAGCTCCACCCTTCCTCAAATTAAGTCTAAACAGTTTTTGAAATGCAGAATACACCAAACCAGTAAAATAACCCTTGCTTGCTTCACATCACACTCAACGAACTTGAGCTCCTCTAAAAGATGCGTCTGTCAGTTAGTTCATGAGAATCCAGGGGAGAGGCTTACCAGGCCTGAGATCCAAAACCGTACCAGGCTAACTGGAACATCTGGAAGCCTAAGCCAAGGAGGACGGTATTCTTATTCCCTAATGATCTCATTAAGATGGTAAGAAAGCCTGTCTGTAAAGCAAAGGAGACAATCCTGAGAAACCATGTGAACACACAGATTTAAGGCAAGCTCTCTGAGGGAAGCCCACTAATGATGACCAGGGACCTCTAAGGGCACACTGCCTGACCTCAGACTTTGAAGTCATGCAGAACTGATGCAGTTCTAAAGGGTAGAGCTTCAGGGGCTCCAGACTGACCTGGAGCTCGGGGCCTTCAGCCTCGTCTCCAGAAGATTGTTTGTCTGATGCTTTGCTAGCACTTCCCAAAAGATCATTCACCAGTTACCATGATTGAGAGGGAGACGCCTCAGTCTCTTTGGAGAAACAGCAATCACTTACCCACCAGTGAACAGCAAACCCCTGCTGAACATTTACAGAATATGTGGGATTTTGCTGGAGGTTAACAGTTTCACAAAGTTGGATTGACATAAATTTGATTTTAACAAACATATACTCAGCTAAAAAACTAGCTGAGATAGTCTGAAAAGGCACAGGATAAAAGATGAGTTTGTGCTAATTGACTAACCAGAGTTAATATAAAAAACAAACCAAAATCATGAGCAACTTGAAAGTTTAACATAATTTACATTTGCTGATACAGTTCAACAAAAAATAAAAGGCCTTTGCCTTGACGCGTTCCTATGATCTTGTCAATTCTAATTTTTGAGTAAACAGTTTCACAGCCGTCTCATTTCTTGAGAGTTATCACAGAAGAGTACTCCACTTGGGCTACCATGCTTTAGAGCAGCATGTAGCTGTTTCAGAGAAATAGCCTCTAGGCAGTCCCATATGATATGGTGAATGCACCTAAGCACATCAGTAAATTAAAGAACATATGCCCTACTTTTTGTCATCCTATATAGTCATGCACTGCAGAAGGACATTTCGGTCAATGAAGCGCATATATGATGGTGGTTCATAAGATCAGTACCACAAAGCCTAGGTATGCTGTAGTAGGCTATACCATCTAGGTATGCTGTAGTAGG